>NC_009413.2:386822-419322 GCF_000002875.2 Leishmania infantum JPCM5 | reverse complement strand
CAGGGTGCTCCACGGCAGAGCGAGCTGAGGACGGCCGTGTCTTATAGCCGTCGTCGTGCGAGGTGGCAGGCAGTTCACTGGCTCGCGAAAGGGAACGAGCATTGGCACTACCTACACTGATGGAACGAGACACGCTCTTGTCTGCATTCGCCAGCACCGCCCTGGCCCCTTGGTTGCCACTAACGCCGTTCCCCTCACCGAAGTTGTCCATCTCGTCAGCGCAGCCGTCAGCACCCTCCTCGAATACATAGGCGCGCAGGTAGGAAGGAATGGAAGATGATGCAGTGCTGCCCCGCTTCACTGGGCTGCTACCGCTGGGAGCCTGCCGCGCAACGGTAGCGTTAGGCATTGCGAGCGGTTTCGACTCGCCTTCTCCGCTGTGCTGCTCAGCAGCCTCTCGTGCGGAGGTCCGACCTCCGGTGAGGGCTGACGGCGGGGCTTGCGATGCCCCCGCGACATCAGAAGACGTATCAACGACGGCGGAGCCGCGGCAAGACTGCTTACCAACACCGACGCCCGCAGCTTCCTGAGTGGGTGCCCTGACGCCGTCAAGGGGGAAACTGCTGAATGTTAGCGCTGCTGCTTGAGCAGCCCCCAGAAGCGTGTTCGCGCTCACACTGCATGCTGCTGCTGCACCGGCACGTTCTGCTGAGGCAGCGTGATCAACCCCACCGCCGCCATCCGCCATCTCAAGAGCGCGTTGGATAGCAGCAGCAGCCTCAATCAGTGCACTCAGGGCTGTAATCTGCGGTACAGGATCGCCGTCACATGCGTCTTGCCGCTCCTCGGTTGCCTCACCCAACACAGAGTTCTGCAGCACCGCAGGTGTCGGGGCTCCAGGTTCCTCGCTTGTGACTTTGACTGTCATTGCGGCACACCCATCGCCGCCGTCAGCGTTCAAAGACGCCGGAGCTAGCGGCGACGCTGCCGGGGCGGCCGTGCTGCGGTCACTCGACGGCCGCGCTGTCCCGTGTGTTGTTCGGACAGACGAGACTGGCGCGGTGGGGTCCCCTGGTGAGGTCCCGCAAAGCGGCTCGTTTCGACGGACGTACGTCCAGACAGCGGCGATCTCTAGCGCCACACGACCCAGGAGATGTGCGATACGGCGCCTTTCGAAGGCGGAGAAAGAAGCACCGCTGAGATTCGCCACCGCGGGTGCGGCGTTCGCCGCTGCACTAGTCCCGGCAACGGAGAAGAACGCTGCTTCGGCGGCATCACTGCCATGAGGACCGAGTGGGAAAGAGGAGAAAGCAGTGGTGAGCTGGGCCAGCTGGAGCGATGGGTCTGCGTCCGACAGCAAGGACGCCGTTGGGTCACGTCTATGCGATGCCAACGCCGACGCGGACCGCGAAGAGGTGCCGTTGCTGCTGCCGGTACTGCGGGGCGTTGCTGCACCGCGGCTGCTATCCCCTCTCCCCTTGAAGACGTTGTAAGGGTGCTGCTCCCTGTACTCACACGCCCGCAAAAGTCGCGAGAGCTCCCGCTGAATGAGCTCGACACTCTCCTCCGCCTGCTGGGCGGTAAAGACGGCTGGCAGAAGAGGAAGGGGTTGAGGACTCGCCGGGGGCGGCGATGCGGCGCGGGTGTGTGCGTTGGGCGCTCGAGGCTCATGCATTTGCGGCTAGCAGAAAGAGAAAAAAAAAACGGAGAGAAGGAGGCAAAAGACAAGACGGAAGACACACACACGCGCACGCGCAAAGGCGAGACACGTATCGAACCAGCAACTGAGGGCCCCGATGAAGCGGATCAGAATGAAAGGAGACGGGGGAGGGGAAGAAGGAGGATGGCAGAAAATGTAAAAGTCGGGGGAAGAAATCGAAACACCTAAAAGAACAAAATGGGGAGAGGGCCACACCTCAGCCACAGACACGTACACCTGCAAACACCTACAAACAAGCAAGCGACGTTGCTCAAGTGCCAACCAACCAAGAACCGAACGAACCGACAATAAAGTCAGGCCGATCCCCCAAGCGCACGAAAAGTAGCGTGGCAAGTCAAGGACGCGGGATGTGGGTATAGGAAGCCCTTGTGTATGCTCATCGTCGTAGTTAGAAAGGGAGAAGCCGCAATAGTGTGAGGGCAACTAACAACGTTTGGGGGGAGAGAAAGACAGAGTTGCGCCAGAGCACGTGCGTTTACGTGAAAAAGGCGCCCTCTATGTGCACATGCGCACGTGTGTGTTCGTCTACGGGTAGCGAGGAGATTGATGGGCGCGTGTCTCTGCCTAGTGAGTTGCCTGAGAGACGGTTCGAAGAGGGGAGGCGGCAAACACGTAGCGGAACGTTTTTCGAGTCACAAAGACATCAACAGAGACGAGGATAGAGAGAGCGGCACGCGCGCGCGCTCGAGTGGATCCCAAAGCTGAAATTTAACGAAACAAGAGCCGGGAGAAGACACAAGAAGAGTAGCCGATCGTCCTCGTTGAGGCCTCTGCGTGTGACCAGCTCCACTCCCCACTCGCCCACCCACCCCTTACCACAAAACAACTAACTACGTCCGTGACGGGCGAGGGAGAGAAAGACAAGTGTCCCATGCAAGGATGGCGGGGGATAAACACAGAAGAGATCTCCAAGAATAAAACAAGAAACGCCCACTCCCCCGAGCGTGTGTGTGTGTGTGTGTGGATCCGAGGCGTCGGGACAGAAGAGAGCGAGTTGAAGAAGGCGGGTAGAAAGCAAGGGAAGAGGTGCGGTGAGTGTGTCAGACGCACCCGCAGAGAAAGAGGTGGGAAGTCACCAAAAGGTATTCGCGTGGTGTGCGCGCGTGTCGCGATGTGGGGAGGGAAGGGCGAGACGCATGTGCGGCGAGAGTGCCATCCCCGCCACGCTGTGTTGCATGCACAGAGGGCATGCATGCGGATACAATCTGTGCGCAGCCGCCTCCAATCGTTGGCAGACTCCTAGGTGTTAGCGGGGAGACACAGCATGGGTAGGCAGACTGCACGTCGCTGCTGCTGTGTATTGTGAGACTGCCACCCTCTTTCTTCACAGCCTCCATTTGACAAGCTTTTGCTGCAGTCGCCAACGAGACCAACATCGTCGCTGTCGTTTTTTGAATGTATAGATGTGTATGCGTATGTGTGCGTGCCTGTGGCAGCACAGTGGTCGTGAAGGGCGAGGTAGCGTTGGAGGTCAAAGCCTCTTCTCTGAGCAAAAGCATCGAAGAGACGCGGCAGCGGCGGCGACGAAGAACACAGACGAGGCGCGCACCGAATGACTGCCGAGGTAGCAACGAGCAGACTCGATAGAAAAGAAAAACGACGAGGGGTGCACAGAGCTGTATATATATATATATATGCGAGAGAAATCGGCCGCGTCAAGAGCGCCGGAGAGGGCAGAGAATCTGCAGAGGCGTAACAGAAGTCTTAACGACAACCAAAACCTTGCCATCCCCTGATGCCACCTTATTGCTCTTAGGATGGCAGCGGAAAATGCTGCTTGACAAGTTCGATCAGGTCCGCCTTGCGTCTTGCCCCGCCGGAGCTCACGTTCGCAGTCGCCAGATACTCCTTGAGTTGAGGTATGATCAAGCCATCCCACGCATTCTCAGCGGCAGCGCGGCGAATCAGCTCCTCGATGGACACATTGCAGGCGTCCTCTTCGGCGGAGGCTGCCGTCGGCCCTGCTGCCTCCATGGCTCCCGCACCCGCTGCGCTGTCGCGCGGGCGGCGCGTCGCCGAGCCTGCCACGCGCGGCTGCGGGCAGTACAGGAAAGCGTTGTAGTCCTTTCCCAGCACCTCTTTGTTGAAGCTCTGGAAGAGCGCTGCGAAGCGTTGCATGCCCTCGTAGTCGGGGAGGGTGTTGTCCAGCTCCTGCGGCGTCTTCTCTGCGCCATCCGTAGAAGGGCCTTCCTCCCCCGCCTTCGCCAAAGCAGTCCCGCCGGCTGGGTGCAAGGGATTGTCTGCCAGCGGGAAGAACTGTCGGGCGAGCTCTTGCAGTTTGCGGTACTGCCGCTGGAGCGCGGGATTGAGCACCGCGTCTACTTGGTAGGACACCGTCAGTGCACTCACAACCTGCTTTGCAAGTTCGAGGTGCGTTGGATCAACGGAGCTGTCCGCCAGTACAGGGGTGGCGTGTTTGCTGACGCGCGTGCACGTGCGCAGCTCCGGCACGGCGCGCAGCTCCTCGGCGTAGGGAAGAGGCACCACGTAGAGCCCCATCCCATCCACCGGCACCTGATCGCGCTTCTCCGGATGCGCTGTGAGGTCTGGCGATGGCACCAGAGCCACAAGACGCGGCGCTGTGGTGGTTGAGCTGCAATATTGTGCAATCGCAACCTTCTGCTTTGCACGCAGCCGACGCACGAAAAGGACAAACAGGCGATGCGAGTGAGCACCGCCGCGCTGCACGCACGAATGAAGGAAAGAGCTTCGTCGCACCACATGCTCCCGCTTCACAGCGTCAACAAGATCCTTGAATAGCAACACCGTGAAGCCAGGCTCCGTCCCGGTTGCCGCCACCTCCACCATTCGCTTGCGCTCCTCGCTGGTAAAGTAGACGCGCTCCTTTCCAACGGGTGCGCAGTAGCAAAGATCGTCGGGATCCACGTCTTCCTGCCTCACCATCGACTCGCTCGTGCAATTCTTCTCGTTGCGGAGGCGCTGCAGCTGTTTTGTGGGGCTGCCGCTGTCCCCTTCTTTGTTCCCCGCACCGGCGTCGTCGCTGTCCCGACCAGCTGCGGTGGTACGTGCATTGAGGTGAACGACGCGGCGCAGCATGCGGTTCGTGCGCCCATCCAGCCACTCTCGCTGCGGAAGGCGAGCGCGCATGAGAGGAACGTACAGACTCACAGCCATCCGCGGCACGGCAGCAACTCGCAACGCCTCCTCTTCATCTCTCGCTGTCGCTGCCGCTGTCGTCGCAGACAGCGCAGTGCTCGTTCCAGAGAGACCACCGATGCGGAGCAGGCAGTGCCGAAAGGGCCGCTGCGGATGTGCGCGACGCACGACAGAGACGAGCAGCTGCTGCAGCGCTCCAGCGCCACTATTCATGTAGATCGCACCCTCACCGCCGCTCACGAAGGCCTCACCGCGGGCCTCAGCCAGCGCCACCAAATCGTCGCCGTCGCCACTGGCACGAAATCGCGCAGCTGCCATCTGCATCTCTCGCAGCAATGGACCCCAGAAGAAGTCTTGCACAAAGCCCGTTGCGGCCGGAGACGGCGAGTCTGACTGACCTGATCCGCTCTGGCCGATAGTGGTGTCCGTAGTGGCAGCGGCAGGGTCAAGCGACTGACCACGCTCGTTCAAAACGGCAAAGAGCGGACTTGCAGAGCTGCCGCTACTGCAGCTGCCGGTACCGTCTGCGCCTACTGGCGCGGTGAGGGAGATCGGCAGCTCGCCTCGACTGGTGTTCGCCACCGTGCCTGCGACTTTGGAGATGCCGCTTGTGTGTGGACCGCCACCACTGCCGGCGTTGCCGAAGCCGAAAACTTCAAGTACGACGCCTTCCTTGCCTAGGTCGCATGCGCGGCTGCGGCACAGGTTCCACTCATGTGCGTCACCGCCGCTCGGGTCGTCGCGGTTTGTGAAGACGAAGAGCCGCCGATGGCGAATAGCCTGCACGCTGCGGAGGCTCAGCAAGATGCGCTGAGCCTCCCAGAGTGCTTCGCTGAACTTGAATGCGGGAAAGGCGGCCAAAGCTGCCGGAAGAGCAGCCTTCGGCTCTGCGCGACCGCTAGCCGAAGACGCCGCGGCGAGAGCGGGGGATGTCGATGCAGTGGGCCAGTGACCGATGCGCGCCTCAAACTCCTCGTACGCGACGGATCCGGGAGCGCCAGCTGCCTCCAGCTGCTCCACTTTCTGCATGCATTCCGTGCCGATGCGAGTGGCCTCCTGCATCACGTAGACCCCGCGGAAGCCCGTCGAGGGGGCTGACGTTCGTGTGTTGTACAACACAATCGCCACGACGTCCTTGCTGCCGCACATCATCTTCTCTTTTAGCAGCGCGAGGATGCACTGCATCGTCATGGAGAAGAAAGAAGGGGAGGACCCGACGGCGGCCTTCGAGCCCCCCGCAGCACCACTACTCATAGCTGCCCCCTGACCAATGGTGAGCAGTGCGAGTTTCGTGACACCACGAGTGTGCACCGGTGCACCCTCCCCGTTCTTACCAGTCTGAGTCGTCTTCGCCGACTCGCCAGCTGGCAGCACTCCGAACATGCCCTCGTTGCAGTCAACAAGGCACACAACGGCATCGCGCTGATTGCGCTGCCACAGCTGCTCACGAAACTCATCGAGGTCGAGCCCCTCGGTGTAGGTGCTGTCTGCTGCAACGACACCAGTCGTGCCCTCGCCCCACTCTGCAAATTCATCCATGGTGAGCTGATGGCGCGCTGTAAAGGATGGAGAGATGAGAGACGCTGCGTATGGTGTGTGTGTGTGTGGTTGTATTGAAATCTATGCGGTGACCGCTATGCGTCGGCAACGATAAGGCGCAGCGAGAGAAAAGAAGCCAGTAGCTGCTCCGTGCCACAGCTGGCTCGTGTGGTGTCGTGGACTAGCTATGAGAGTGCCGTCCCTGATCCTTTGGGGCTACCGTGTTGTCGCCTATGTTTGCATGCAGCCGCGCGAGCAAGGATGAAAGTTTTGCTCTCGCCAGGAAAGGATCGCTAAGCAGGGAGGAGTCCCCAATAAAGCAAGGGAATGCAGGAGGGAGGAAGGAGAAGAGCAGCAGCGTACGAAATCGGCAGAACGGGAGACAGATTCGAGGAGCTGCACGCGCCGTTTCGACGCTAGACGCTTGCAGAAGGCGTACACACCGAAGCGCAAACCTTCGGACAAAAAAGTGTCCACGAATGCTCCGATGAGACCCCCCTACAACTTCGAGTCATTCCTGTAAGATGGGGGGGGGGACGACCGCCCAGAGCGGTCATCGCATGTGTCATCAAGAACAGAGAGACGTCACAGAGCGCGCGGCGATGAGGGCTGGTACTCTTTGCTGTACAGAATCGGCCTTTCTGTGCCTCCTCCTCCCCCTCCCCTCTGCGATCGAGCGCCTCCTCGGTGCCGGCATTTTGCTTCTTACTGTTGTGATTCTTTGTCGTCGACTGCCGCTCACAGAGCCTTGCCTCTGCGCTGCCACCGATGCGTGAACCGAAAACAGTTGAGAATGTTCACTGCGCATGTGTTTGTGTCTGTGTGTGTGCCAGGTATGCTCGCATACACACAAGGAGGGAGGGGGAGAGAGTGGCGAGGGCGAAACGAGCGTGTCACATAGAATTCGAAGAAAGGCGCAGAAGGCTGCACAGGAGGTGCTCATCGGCGCGCACCATTTGCCCACGTGCTGTTGCCTCCGATTTGCGCGACTGCCTTGATTTCCACACTTGACAGCATAAAAGTTGCTCGCCGCCATTCGAGCAAAAAGATCTTGTGCGCTCTAACCTCGTTGTCGGAACTCCTCGCCCCCCCTCCTCCTCTACTGCCAACCTCCACTGAAGCACGCACACACCGGCAATGGCCTGGGGAGCGGGGGGGGAGATGGCGGTGATGGCGGTGGGGCTCCCGCAATGGCGTTAGAGCACTAACCGCGCTCTGGCGAAGCGCACACGAACACACGCACAGAAAGTAATGATACTAATCAGATGGCGAGCGAGATGACGGAGCCCGCAAAGAATAGAACACGAAACAAGCACATAAGTCTCTTCGCAGCATCGGACCGAAAGGAAACAACTATACATGCGCAAGCAACCCGTGCCCGAATGGAAGGGAGGAAGGAGGGAGGGGCTGTGCTAGAATGAGCCTGCAATTGCGGTACTGGACACGTCGGCTGGTAACGGTAGTCGTACAAGTGGAAGAGTCAAGTAGAAAAATAAGACAGCCGAACAGTTTCTAAAGGCTGTAGATATCTAAGCGAGGGCGCACGCACACAAAACGAGGGGGTAGGAATGCCCACCACCACCCCAACGTGTGTCTGTGAAGGCCTAACGTGAAACGCAAGCTGTAGTCGACACGGCATCGCTGTGGCAGCACACGCATGCACCCACACAGATACAGAGGGAGACACAAAAGCGGCAGTGTGAGAGGGCGAGAGGATATACAAGAGCCGGTCCCCTTCCCCCACCACCGGCAACGCACGCGGGCTCTGCCCCTCCCAGAAGGGCGGGAGAGGCGACGCAGATCTCAAATGCCGAGCCACGGTGCTGTGGCGCCACCCCCCCCCTCATCCCTCCCCTCCCTATTTGCGCTAGCACTTTGCAGGTATCAGTTGCCGTCCGTGAAGCATGTGAGCGCCGCATCTGCCTTGCTGAACACCACTTGAAAGTGCAACGACAGGAGACGTCACCAATAACCCAAACGCCGATCCAATACCCGTCCCTGCCGCAGTGAAGGGAGTGGGCGGAGGCTGAGCGGCTGGAAATGGCGGCACCGGCGACATCTCTGGTCGATCAGCCAGCGGCGCGCAGGTCGTGGCATCGCTCTACCCCGCGTCGGCGTCGCTGTCCTCTGAGCGGGGGTCCATGATCATTCGAAAATCTGCCGGTTGCTCGGCGGGCGCTTCGGACGGCGGTGTCCGGGAAGGGGCGGGGGTAGCGGGCGTCGACCACAGCCTCTGCGACGGCGGTGCTGGGGTGAAGCGCGGCTTCGGAGCCGCCAGCGGTGCTGCTGGCTCGGCAGTCCACCCTCCCCGTTTGCCGTCCTCACCGTGTCCATCCAGGAGGCGCTTGTACGCGGCGAAGAAGTCCTCGCGCTGGCGCACCCACGCCTCGTAGTCGCCGGGACTCAGGTGCGCAGATGGGCTCTGCAGGGGAGCGGGGGTAAAGCCCACGCTTATCGAGCCGATGGTGGCCACCACGCGCCGTGCCCCGTCCAGTGCAGAGGCGGCGCCGCCACCCAACTCATCGGCCCCAGACCCCCCTGTCGCCAGTGCGCCACAGAAGAGAGAGGTTCCCTCTTCGGAGCCGGCTTGCTGGTCCTGCCATTCCTGCACGCCAGACGCGTAGCGCCACACCGGATCATCCATTGGGGCAGGGGCATCGGCCAGGTACTCCAGCTCTTGCTTCATGTAGTCCTGACCGGCCTCAGCGCGCAGCGCGACGGGGAGCGAGGCGCGACGCAGCGATTCGCTGCCTATGTGTCGATACTGCATCCGCCACGCCTCCAGCAGCTCCAGCTCCTCTTTGTTGGGCTTGCCAAGGGTCGCCTCCAGCGCCGTCAGATACCTGCCTGCGCGGCCGTCGCGCGTGTGTGCCCGATCGCGCTCACGCCGCTGCTCCTTCGCCACCTCGTTCAGCCCGTCCACGTCGCGTTGGATGCGGCGGATGAGCATCTCGGTGGCCTCGGCGTCCGGCATGATGAACTCCTCCTTCCGTGGGCCCATCTTCCCTGCATTGCCGAACGGCGAGGAGCTGCCGCAGCGGAAGGGGTAGCGCTGGTGACTGCCATCTCCGCCGCAGAAAGAGCCGCTCACGCCACCTTGACGTGAGGCGCTGCGGCGCAGAACCGCAGCGGCTGCCATCGATGTTGGCGGGCGCGAAAAACGTGCCCCATTCCCGCCAGCGCGGCCTATACTGCCGTTGCCCACGTACGGCTCACCGCCGCCAACGGCGCTGGCGTGGATAGTGGGCGGGTACTCTACCAAGTACTCCGGCACTGGCTGCAGCGGCCCGTAGCCCTCCACGAAGAGGGCAGGAGCTCTGCATCGCTGGCTGCCTCGGTAGAAGTGCTCCACAAGACCCGCACCGGGCGCAGCCGCCTTCGCAGTGGCACTCGGGGTCGCCACATTCGCATCGGCCACTTTCTGCAGCAGCAGCGGCGCCGGCGCTTCCGACGTGAGCGGTGGCGCACTCCCGGCAGTGAGGCAATTGGCGCTGTGCCAGCGATCCCGCGCCGTGGCCCGCACCAGCTGCGGGTAGGACGGCACCCTGTTGTCCGTGAGAAGAACGCCGCCGTCCTCGGTGCCAGCCTCGCTTCTTTGCGGCGCCTCAGCGTCCGTCGCACTTCCACTCAACTTCAGCGACAGCGCCAGCAGAGACGACGACAGCCCGCCCGTGGCATTAGCACTCGGCATGCTAGCCATGGCCACCGTCTCTAGTCTCTCAAGAAGGCTGGGTCTCTGCAGCTGCTGCGCGCGCCGCTGTGACTCCACCGATGTGGCCACCGGCGACGTCATATAGCCGGAGCCGGTGACGCTGCGCCCGTCCCTGACTTGCTGCGCTGGTGGCGCCATGTCGAGCTGCGGGTTAGCCCACGCGAAGCTCCAAGGGATGTCGTAGTGTTTGCATAGCAGTTCGATCGCCTGCGCCGGGTCCCGCTGCACCAACCGCTGGAACGCCTCCTCTTTTTTCTGGCCGCTGCTTTTGCTCGGAGAGCCGCACAAGGACGACTGCGTCGCCATCGAGTCGGCACGGACGGCAATTCCGGGACTCGACCGGAGCGCCTGCTGCTGCCTAGGGCGATCCGGCGACGGGGTGAAGGCGGCTGCAGGAGAGTTCGCCAGCCCTTCAGCGTCGCTGTCCAGCGACTGCATCTGCGACTCATTCAACAGCACCAGTGTGTCAGGCGGTGGAGCCACAGTGCTGCCGGCAGTGGGGCTGTAATCGCCCGAAACTGCTGATGGGTGAAAGAATTCCGCTGACGCAGCCGCTGCCTCGCTGTCCATGCGGGACGCCACAGCAGTTCGCATCATGGTGAACAGTTTCCGTGTCTTGCTACGCAGCTTCGCCTCCGCCTGGACCTCCGCGGCCTTCTGCTGCGTCTCAGCAGAGTTGCCGTCTTTGAGATCTGCAGCCGCGAAAAGAAAGTTGTGCTTCGTGTAGCGGTCGTTGGGGGTGACGGACATGAGGTGCCGGCGTCCCCGCTGCGCCGGCGGCCCGAGCGCGACGTCCGGGTCCACCATCGAGACTGAGTGCTGGATGTGGGCGATGTCAGGCAGCTGCATGACGTAGCCGACGGCGATGGCCTCGCTAAGAGCCAACTCGTACCTCGGCCTCTCCCCCTGAAGGAAGATGTGCACAGGGGCGGGACTGGTGTCAGAGAGAGCGCTTGCAGCGGTGCGTGGGACGGGCATAGCTGTCACCGTTGCTGCTTCTGTCTCAAAGCGGGACGGCTTGCCCTCGGGCGGTGACGTGCTCGCCGTCGCCTTAGACCGCAGCGCGGCCCGATTCCAGACGGCGGCGTCGCGCTGATTGATCTCCTGCGCGAGAGCCGCCTCGTGGCACTGCTCAGCCGTCCAGGTGCGGTCGCGCTCCTCAAGCAGGCGCACCATGCGATGCAGGCGAGGCGGCAGCGGTAGGTGGCTGTGGCGGCCGTGAGCAGGTGTCGCGGCCTTCGATGGCACTTCCTTACCGAGGAAAGTCTGCTTCACTAGGAAGGCGCCGGCATTTGCTAACCGCTGTCTGGGGACACCGCAGCTATCGACCCGCGGCGGGCGCGTGGGTTGGCGCCGTCCATTATTGGCTCGAGCGGTGTTGCGTCCGGACCCTGCAGCGGCAGGAGTGTCATTTAGGGTGGGCAGAGGGACGGTGGTAGTCGCAGAGCCCGAGGCGACAGCAGAGATGTCGCTTACGGTCTTCTGATGCTTGCCGCCGGGTACACCAGCGCCTCGACGCTGTTGGAGCTGGCTCAGCGCAACAGACACCTGCTGACCCTTTCTCCCGCTAAGGCGGCTGATGGCCACGTCACGAGCAACAGCGTCGAGAGCCGTCTGCGGAAGTGTCGCGTCTGACCTGTCGGCCCCACGATCCGTAGTTGAGTAGCTGATGTCCTCCCACCGTACATAGCCGCGATAGAGGAAGCACAGCGCCTTCAGCTGCACCTCGCTCACCGCACGGCCGTACATGAGGTAGCTGGTACTGCCTCCGGGAGGTGCCCCCACCGTCGGCATGCGCTGCCGGCCAACAGTGTCCACCTCGATCTCTGGTTGTGGGGTACCGAAGATTTGCTTCATCAGCTGCGGCGTTTGGCTCGTGACCAGACCCGAGTACCGGTATAGTAGGTCCATCCGCCGGAGTGCGTCGATGAGACAATTCACCTTGATTCGCCAACCCTCCACCATCGTGCGCGCAGCAAGCCCCAGTGGCCATCGATGCGGGATCAGACATCCCTCGCCCAGCACGTCCCCTGGGCCGTATGTGGCGACACCTTCACAAATTGTCGACACGGTGCCGCGCCTGATGAAGGTCATCTCGGTGCACCTCGTCGATGTGCTCGCCACAAGCGAGCCCGGTGTGTAGATGACCGGCTCGAGCCGCTCTTGGATGAGGCGAATGGCAATATCAGGGAGCGGCTTCAGCAGCTCGGAGCCGGCCCGCAGCTGCTGTGCCAGCGCGCGCGTGAAGCGCTGCTCGCTCATCCACTCCACGCGGAGAACCGCCGCCTTCCGTAGCAGTCCATCACGCAGGGTGGCATCACGCTGCATCAACGCGACGAAACTTTGGCGCGGTAGGCACCACACATCACACACCGTGTCTGCCCGCAGTATGCAATGGCGCGGCTCGTTGAAAAGCACCGACAGCTCCCCAAAGGAGGCGCCCGATTCCACCACCTCCGCTGGCTGGGCTGTGGGTGTCTCTCTTAGGCGCCAGCAGCCGCACCCGTCGCATGGGAAGCGCGAAGCCACCAAACCATCCGGTGACTCCCCTGTCATCAGCAGTGCCGGAGTGATGCCGCTCTTCGGGAGCACGAAAACGTTCAGACGGCCGCGCCGCAGGAAGCACAGCTGCCGAGCGGACCCAGGCATGTGCGGGCAGGCCATCACCTCGCCAGGCATGTATGTGCGTGGCACCATGTGCGACATCAATGCGCGGATCGTATGCGCCGCAGTGTCCTGCAGCAGCCAGCTCTGCCTCACTAGCAGCTCTGTGGCGGCATAGTCGCTGTAGAGGGCGCGGTGCCGAGCGGCCACGATGAAATCGGCGACGGTGCGGGCGGCCCCACGCGGCACAACTTCGCCCGGTGCGGCGGCGCACCACGGCACGTACAGGTTCGGAGAACGCTGCAGCCGCTCCGCCCGCTGCTGGGCAGCGATTTCGATCACAGCGGCATGCACGTCGCTTGTGCGGATTCGGAAGGCGTCGACGAACTCCACGTACGTTGCTCCCCCGTCGCCTTTTGCACCCTTCGACGTAGCCGACGCGCTCCCTGACGCTGGCGCAACGACAGAGGTGGTCGAGACGGTGTAGCACACGTACTTGAATGGCGCCAGTCCAAGAGCCTCGCCGGCTCCCAGCACTGCCGGGCCACACACTTGCTCTGTGCGGATGGGCCGCAGCGTTGGCTGTCCGGCGGTGCGGCTGGCTCGTCTCAGCGAGCGCTGGATCGCAGTTGTCACGTTAGACATGGACGCACCATCCATATTCGTTCCGCCGCCGCCGGCGACGGCGGAGTTGTTGTATCCGATCGAATCGGTGGCTGCGTAGTCATCTATGGCCAACGTCACTTCTGGCGCAAGGCCACCGCCGCACAGGTGTACCACATCCTTGGCCGAGGTGAAGTACATCCGTCGCTCCCCGCGCACTCCAAAGCCGCCACCACGGCGTTGATGCTGAGGCGCCGGACACTGCGCTTGCGTCTGTGGCTGGAAAAAGGTCGCGGACACAGTTCCTGCCACGATAATGTACACAAATGACGCCTCGGGCGGCTCACGGGGGTAGACCAGCACCCCTCCAGCCTCGATGCTGACGGGGGCAACTTTGTCCTTCAAGCAGGCAATGACGTCCTTCGGCTCTAAAGACAGATTAGCCGCGCCTCCGTCCAGCATCAGATCTCCCCCAGCCGTGTTGAGTGCCCGGGTCAGCGACGTCAGTGCGTTCGTCACCATCTTCGCATACGCTGCCGCACCTTCGACGGTGTCCCGCGACGGGAACCGTTGAAGGACGTTACGCTGGCGCAAAAGGAGCTGCTTCTTGAGTCGCACAATAGGGACGAAGTACTCCCGCAGCGCCACTCCTGGCAGGGCATCAAGGGCCGTGCTAATGTACGTAAGGCGGTCAATAGAAATCCCATTGACCTCGATGGCGTTGTCGCGGCTGCTGGAATGCGCGTTTCCGCCACCGAATGCGCTGGAGCGGCGGTGGATCGTGTGCCACACGCTCTGGCGGCGACGAGCGGCATCGCCGGCGCGCTGGGGCGCGTGCCGGATAATGCCTGGTGCGCTAGGTCTGACTGCCGTGAGCATCGGTAGAAGAGGGCACAAGTGGAGAGATAAAAACAAAAGCAGGTGAAAAAAGAAAGCGTCGTCTAAGCAGCGGGAGGCAGACCTTCTGCCCCGAGGCCTCTGTCGGTGCCCGTATATGGGAGGGAATACAGTCGTCCGCGCTGCCGCGGTGCCGCGTGCAGTGAATAGCAAAAGACCTCGATGAACCAAAGAAGAGTAGGGAGACGTGACTTGTAGACGGTCTAGCTACAGCACGCGAAAAGAAAGGTGGCAGCAAAACACGCAGAGGGGGTGTGGGGCGGCGTATGCTGGCGAGGGAGAAGACGGCCCGACTAGCCAGCTTATTGGTGTTCACTCTCTCAATTCGGTTCAAGTGTGAAGACTTCGCGCCGGTGCTTTCGAGCGAGGGCGCTTAGTGAGAAGGTAGCGAGGTGTGTTGGGGCAACGGTTAGGGATGCACTGCAAAGATCAACACACACACACACACACAAACGTATACGCTTTTAGGCGTTGGCACGTCGTCGTCTTCCCGGCTTGAAGTTGTGAGGGGCAGGATGCGGACAAAAGGAGGAGAGGGATCCGAGTAGAGAGCGTGAAAAAGCGAATGCGCCCTCTCCCGTGTGTCACTCATGCACACCATCGATGCCTTCTCGGCAGACTCAGCAAGCGGCATTGAACCAGCAACTCTTTTGCAGAGGCGGCTCCCAGAGAGATCCATGGAGTCTGGGAGCGTGCGTGTGCGTGCGAGCGTTTTCCACGCCGTCACTCTTTCCTGAAGACTTTCAATGCGCAGGGCGATGTAGCGCATAAGACAGCCCGCACCCGCGCTGGCGGTTGACTGCAGAAGGGTGGTGAGCGCTGGTCGGTAGAGAGCATGGCGTGGCAGGCGCAATGTGTGTGGGGGAAGAGCAAGCCACATCTCAGACTTATCTGTGGTGCACCAGCGTGTACCATTCATTCCTTTGTTTGCGTTTTCTCATGCGCGGTGTCGCCTGCTATTGGTCAGGTACGTGACGACTCTCACGAGACCGTGGTGGGGGCCGTAATGAGCGAAGCATCACACATCTCTTCAGCCCTCCCTGCACTACCTGGCGCACTGAAACTTGGAGATGCGCCCGCACCCACGGAGAAAGTGAGCCGATTCACTTCACCTGAGCAGGGAAGGAAAAAAGAAAGAAAGAGGAAGAGAGACATGCTGCAACAGTTGTACACGCTTTACATCGCAGTTCTGTTGTTGCTGCCTTCCGTTGGGAAAAGGGGAGGGGGTACCAGGGATATCGGGCAGAAAATGACAACAACAGCCACCACACCTCCACAACAGACACACACACACACAGAGACACACCCATTCCAAGAACCAGCAAGGAGCGGACACTCACAGAGAGATGAGGCAAAGGACAAAAGAAGGGAAAGGAGACGGCCGCCCTTGAGCACGCGACAAGACGACGGCAAGCACAGCGGAGAAGGGGGGGCAGGAAAGCGCACACAGGAGGGGGTGAATAAGAAGGCAGTGTATCAAGTCAAAGACAAGGTTCAATATATATATATATATGTACATACATATACAACAGCGCAGAGCTTCTTCGGCAACCGCAGGTCTCGCCTTCCCCTCCCCTCCCCAAGCTCTCGACGTCGGCGCGCTTCGTCCACCACACTTTCGTGCACCTGCAGGTGCAAGCGGGAATTTCTAAAACCCGAGATACTAAAAAAAGGCGTTGCGTGCCGTGTGGGGTTCGTGCTCGCGCGCACCTCCGCCAAATATTTGTGTAAGCATATGTGCCTCACAACAGTCATCAAAGGGGGTAGTGGCAGTAGTAGGGCAGCTTAGCCCGCCCCCTTCGTCGTTGAGAGGCGGTTCGCCATCGCCTGCTCGTCGTCGCGGGAGATCTTTGTCGTCTTTGGGTCGTACGGATAGACGTACTTCTCGAAAAGCTCCTCGTCGCGCTTCTCCCAGTCCACGTGCGAAAGGCGCTCCACGCACCCCTTCAGCTCCTTCTTGCCAATCCTCTTTGCCTCTGCGGTGGGCATGTAGCGCGCGTAAAGCTCCTCGCGCCGCGCCTGGCTCCTCTTGCGCTCCTCCTCGTAGATGCGGCGCACCTGGTCATCGATCTCGCTGGAGTCCATCTTCTTATCATTCTTGTGCATCTCCTCCGCCAACTTGCGATCTCGCTCAGCTCTGGAGTTGGCAAAGCGCGCCACCTGTTGATCGTACATGCGGCTTACCAGGCGGCCCTCCTCATCCTTCGAAATGTGCTTCTGCATCTGTGCGCGTGTCCGCTCCAGGGTGGCGCGGCGCTCCTCCTCGCGCTGCTCCGTCAGCTTCATCTGCCGGTAGTACAGGCGCTGCACGAGGTTCTCCTCCTCTTCCGGGGAAAGGAGGCGCTCGGCGATCAGCTTGTGGTACTCCGTAGCCGTCATCCTAACGCAGTGTGTGCGCGCGTTCCACGGTAAGTCTGCAGAAGCTCCCAAGCTAATGTGGGACAGAGCCCAATTATATATATATATGTGTGTGTGTACTTCCTGAAGTGCTTGTGACCGTCACGGAGACGATTGCAAGAAGAAGCCGTCCGCACCCTATACGCAGGAGAAGTGGCTGAGAAGCTGCTGGACGACGGCGCACCGAGAAGAGCAAAGGTTTTGTAGAGAGAGTGGCGAGTGAATCGAGAGGCAAATTGATTGTGTGTGTGGGTGTGTTGCATCACAGGTAAAGCCAGAGAAAGCACTCCCGTAGAGCGAGAGAAACCTGCAGAGGGGAAATGTGAAGGATGAGAAAAATGCAATGGGAGAGAAGGATGAAGCGTTGCCTGTCCGCTGCGCAGAGAGGAGGCAACGTGGGTACAGAAAAGTACGAGGGCGTGCAAGGTCGCATGCATGCTCTCACGAAGAGGGCCTTGAGCGCAGAGATGGTGGAGGGGTGAAGCGCAAGTGCGCATCGCGTAGATACGCCGAACATGCGCGAAAGCAAAAGAAAATAAGTAGATTTGAGCATCTCCGAGACATGCCACCAAAGAAGTTCAGCCTGACGACAGCACATGGTCTCGTGCGCCCTCCCCTCCCCTCCCTCCCTCCCTCCTTGCTTTGCAGACCGTACCGAGACCTCGTGTTGTCAGCGTCACCATCAGCGGGCATCTCTCTCGGACGTGACAACTCACCGGTCGAGTGCTGTGTGTACGTGCGTCCATGTGTGCCGATCCACGTGAATGAGGGCAGCGTGGTTTTACTGAGGCCCCACCGATTGCTGCGAACAACGAGAAGACACGAGGCAAGCAAGCAAGCGAAGAAAACAGTGACGCCCGCCAGGACCATCAAGGCCGTCGGAGAGGTGGCCGCGCAGGAGTGTTGGAGTGGAACTCCTCTCCTGGCGGCATGGCCCCTCTCTCGCTCTCCTTCCCGGTCACTGTCCGCGATTCACCTTGAGGTCCTCCGTAAAGACCGCGTGCGCCTCCGTGTAGGCGTTGGTGGGGACGTGGAAGTATGAGTCAGCCGACTGAGCCACATTAATGGTGCGAGGTTCCCCTCGCCGCACAAACACACCCATGTGCCCGGAAACCAGTGCGGCTGCCACGCTGTCACTCTCGGCAGCGCCATCGCCAAGACTCTTGCCGCCCAAGCTCCGCTCATGCTGTGCGGCGATCGCCCGCTGCATCAACCTCTTCTCCTGCTCGCTGGCGCCGTCGTAAAAGTGGTGCGCCATCTCGCGCACATGTGGAGCGGCGGCAATCTCGGGCAGCACATCCAGATTCGCGTGGCCCATCAGCGCCGACTGATGCTTTGCCTGCTGGATCTTGGTGAAGGTCTCCTCGAGCGACGTGCTCTGAATGAGAAGAACAAGCTCGTAGGTGACACCGTTGCGGTACTCCGCCTCGCGAAGCAGCCGCGTCCGTTCCCGGTAGGCCTGCAGCTCGTTCGGCGACGAGGCAGCCGATTTGCAACTTCGGCGGCCGTTGTTAACGGGGCGCTGAGAGGCCTGCCATGCCGCGTCCACTTCGTCCGCGTTCATGGGTAATGGCACACACGCGCTGGAGGCGGAGATGACTTCTGGGCAGCAGGCGGCGAAGAAAGCGCTGAACTCGCGCTGCAGCTCCTTCTCGACCTTAAGGTAAGCCTGATGGAGAAGCTGCTCTTTGTGCAGCACGCGGTCCGTCGCCGCCCGCGACAGCACAAACTCCAAGGGAGAAGCTGGATTCAGCACGATGTCCACTTTCTCCGGCACGATGGAGGCGTTGTGCAGCAGTGTGGAGACATCTGCAAAGTAGCCAATCAGGAACGGGTGCAGGAAAGGCCCGAACATGGGGAGAGGAGTTGCTTGCTTTAGTTGGAAAGGTGAGGTCTGGGAGACGGATTCCCAGTAGGCCGCCTTCGCCTCGTCCGCCGCCGCCTTCGCGGACGCCGCGCCCGCTACGCTCTCCTCACGCGACGCGGCTGCCGTCGCTGCTCCAGCTGTCCTCTGACGCCGCCCGGTATGCCGTTCGCGGAGGACGCGATGGTGACTGGATGACGCTACCCTGCGTCTAATGCCCCGCACCTTACTTGCGGAACCATGTGAGCGCTTACGTGCACGAGTGCGTACCGCCTTCTTCGCTGGTGCAACTCGACGCCTCTCACTAGGCGCACTCGATGTGTCAAGCTCCTTCTCCACAAGGCCGTCCATCAACATCGTGTCGAACAGCGCATCTGCGTTGATGGGTGTGCCATCAAGCGGTGTGGGAGGCGCTGCTTGTGCTGCGTCGCTGCCAGGAGCAAAATTAGGGACGGTGAGCTCTGCCGCCTTCAGTGCCACACATGCGCTGCCAGGCATGTGTGCTTCTGTGCCGTCTTCCGGCACAGCCTTGGCTTCCCTTTCTTGAGCTGGCTGACCCCCCTGGGATGCCAAACCGTCGGGGGCATCGTCCCTTTCCTGCATGGTCACCTCGGTAGGGGGCCGCGCCTCCTGCTGCGCGTGCCGCTGCTGCCACCACTCACTCTGGAGCAGCGTGTCGGGCAGCAGACCCATGATAGGCGCTTGACCACCAGCAGAGGCTGTGGTGCTTGAGCCGGATGCCCACAGCACCCCACTTGGGTCGCGTACCGCAAACCCGAATCGCTGGCAGAACAGCCGCAAGTATTCGAGCGATGTGAAGACGGGCAGCGCTATGTAGTTGTCCAGAGCAAATACCTGCGGCTTCACGTCGTACGGGTCCCACCGCCTGCAGACCGGGGACGCAAAGGAAAGCAAGGTGCTGTTCACCAGATGCCGCACCAACTCCAGATCTGTCCGGGCATCTCGATTCTCGCTGATGCACAGCGCAATAGCAGCCTCGAGAGCGTCGTTGCGGGGCAGTAGCTCAAGAGCACGCAGCTGCGCAGCTGCCACTCCCGGTGCTGACGCACCGCCGCTGCTGCTACTCGTAGCGCTGGCGCTGCGCTGCTCCTCTCGCAGAAGATGCTGGAGACGCCGGCGCTCCTGCAACTGCTCCATAGCTGCGCGGTTTGTCTGACGAAGACGCCGCAGTCGACGGCGCAGCGAACAAAATCCGGCGCCACGCGTCCCCCTGGGCCTAAAGCACATCAGTGTCGTCGACAGCAGCATGTTGGCAATAGCCGTTCGTGCGCGAGGTGGAGTTCGTTCAGTCCTCCAGCACAGTGGAAGTGGATCGCTTGTTGTTTTGCTTAGAAAAAGGAGCCGCACGACTCCTTCCTCTCTCTCTGTGCCGCACACAGACGCTTGCGCTTCCAGCACTGAGACCTATTCAGGTTCGCACCCGCGCAAAAGGATGTGGTGTGGAACGACGGAAGGGAGACGGAGCGCGTGTAGCCGAGTGTGTTGTGGTGCTCCTCGCCAAAGTGCCTGTGCGGCATCTGCACCCCACACACTCCCTCGTCTCCAATAAAACAGTCGCCCAAATAGAAAGGACGATGGAGGCAGGAGAAGAGAGAAATTCGCGAGACGCACAAACACATCCACACACATTTCCATGAACGATGCGTTGAGTCTCGTCTTGGCGAAAAACACCAACACACAATGAGGGGAGCCAGCAGCTGCGCTCTGATAGCTCGCGCCCGCTGCTTTGAGTCTTGCGGGTTCTCCGGAAGGCGGGAACGACGTGAAAACTGAGCGACGTCGCAGGGGAGACACACGCGCATTCAGAGAGAGAAAAAAAAAGCGAGGCTGCATGCGAGACACTATCGCCCCTTCGAGGAAAACTGTCGATCTGTGAAGAAAGGGCTGTAGTGGCTGCCCCCCTCCGCCTCCTCCTATCCTGACGAGCACCTCAAGTCTCCAACAGCACCTTGAGCATCACCCGAGGGTTTGACACTCTCTGGGGGGTGGGAGAGGTGGGAGACGATTCTACATGTCGTACTTTGCCCCGACGCTCTAATTCGTGTTTGCTTGTTGTTGTTTGTTTTGGGCTGCGTGTGTATCTCCTTCTATTCCTCTGGGCTCTGCCTCGCAGGAAGCACCGTGGGCATCGCGAAAGAAAAACGAAGGACAGAAAAAAGGGGGAGGACAAGTAGTGGTCGCTGCGGTGGTACTGGAGGTGAAGCTTACGAGCACGGATACCGAAACTAAGCGACAGCGCGCGGCAGCCAACGCATGCACTTCCACAAAGATGCAATCGGGCAAGGGAGCAAAAAAAAAGACAAGACTGCGCCTCCGTCGTTGCATACAACAGTCACCTATCGAGCGGGAAAAAGAGGAGGTAGAAGAAGTATAAACGAAGCCAAATGAAGATCATCGAAGACATGAAGCGGAGAGAGAGGGATAGAGAGGTGTGAGGTGAAACGCACCGCTTCTTAGGGCTTATCTGTGTGCGCGTGCCTGTGTGCAAAGACGCAGCGGTGGGAGGGGAGGGAAGGGAAGGGGGGCTGGAGAAGGATGGACGAGGGGATGCAGGTGTTGGGTCGATCAGTCACCCGTTTGAAAAAGAAGGCAAGGTGAAGAAGGAGGATGATGGCGGAGAGAGAAACCGGTAGGAGCCAACGGCGCGCGTGAGAGGGCCCCTCCATATCTGTGTGTAGATCAGATCCACACTCCCTGTAAGAACCGTGGATGAGTTGCGTACTATCGGCAGTGTTCTTGCGCAGCTGCGCTGCCACGTGGACAAGAGGCTCCAGAGGAGCCGCGGCGCGCAAGGGAGGGAAAGGAAGATCCCTTGAAGATGAGCCAGGGTGCTTGCTTGCAACGCGAAGCGCATCGTTCTCACTCCCTGTCCCCCGCCCCCATCATTCGCTCGAGGGTGCCCTTAACATCCCCGTTTTTGCTCTCGGCTCGTGCCTGCCGCCACCGCAGCGCTTTCATTTGCTGTGTTTGTGCAGCAACCGGTCTAAGCTTTCGGCGTGGGCAGCGGGTTCGCGGATGTCGCCGAGAGATGGCTGTTGAACGTCAGCACGATCTTACCCCACGCCTTTCTGTCGTCGAGCCGCGCGTGCGCCTGAGCAACCTCCTCTAGCGGGTATGTCTTGTTCGCCACTGGCACAATCAACCGCTCATTCATGTAGGGTATTACCGCCTCCTCGAAGGTGTCTACTAGGTTCTGCTTGTAGTCGTCTGACTGGCAGCGAAGCTTGGAGAACATGACGTGTGCGCGCTGTCGCAGCAGAGGAAGGCAGTTCAGGTGCACCGTTGCACCGCCCATGAAGGCGAGCACCACGATGCGGCCGTCCTTCGCCAGCACCGCGGCATCCTCGGAGATGTACGACCCACCAAAGACAGAGTCCAGGACAAGATTGATGGCACCCTCGCCAAGGAGGCTCTTTACCTTCGGAGAGAAGCACATGCCGGTCTCATCCGGTGTGCGGGTGAGGTTGATGCTCGCAAAGTTCTTGCACACCTCCACCTTGGACTCTGAGGAAGTGGTGAGAGCGGTGGCCTGGAAGTACTTCTCGACGAGCTGTGCTGCCGCAGTGCCGACGCCGCTGGCTCCGGCATGGATGAGGACTTTTTGGCCCCTGCGACAGTCGCCGTGGTACTTTAGTGCCTGCCACGCAGTGAGAAACGCCTCCGGAATTGCAGCCGCCTCGATAAAGGAGTAGCCTTGCGGGATATGCATGACGCTGCCCTCGTGTGCAACGGCGTACTCGGCGTACCCGCCACCCGGCAGCAACGCCATCACTTTGTCGCCCTCCTTGAAGTCCTTTACATCGTCCCCTACCTGCTCGACAATGCCCGACACCTCCAGCCCCAGAACCTCGCTGCTGCCTTTTGGTGGGGGGTAGTGGCCCTTGCGCTGAGCCGCGTCGGCGCGGTTGACGCCAGCCGCACTCACTTTTATGAGGATGTCCCTCCCGCGGGTGATGGCAGCCTTGGGTATGCGAGAGATTTGGAGCATGTCCGTATCGCCGAACCCCTTCAGGGTGACCGCACGCATCAACTGCATGGTTGCCAAAGGAGACCAAATTAAGAAACAACGAAGAAAAAACGAAGAGACAGAGGGAGCAGGTGAGGTATGATAGCCCCCCACCACAAAAAAAAACGTGCCTTGCTGGCAGTGTGCGTGCCTTTGTGGTGGGCAAGCAGATATGATCGCCGAGGAAACAGCTCGAGCCGGGATGAGAGAAAAAACGAGAGGCCCGCAAACACAGCTGCGCCGAAAAGAGCGTAGCACGATGCACCGCTGCTATTAGTGTACCCTGCCCTCGCTGGCGTGAGATCAGAGGGAAAAAATGGAGGATTCAAGGGGAAAACGAAGTTTACTCATCGAGTTGCGGGGTTCCATCCCCCATTTTTCGAGTGTGCTGTGGACGATGTCACCGAACGTGTTGAATGTGGCCAAGAAGGGCGGAGCTGACCTCTGCATTCCGTTTTCACAGCGTCGCTGTTTATCGCGTTTTGATGACCTCTACGGACAGTGCAGGGTCTGCCCCCTCCCTCCCGCCCTCATCCATCACGTCGTGCTCTTTGCCATGTTGCTAGGTAGACCCCGTCACGCGTGGTACGCAGAGTCACGGTTCCGGCGGCCTGCAGGATTAGCGGCGGATTTGCTGTTTTTCAGAAGTGGCCGCGTATGGGAAAAAAAGTTTTCCGTGCATGCATTGCAGCATGAATCGCATGGCCGCGTGCGCAGCCTTTACGGAGGGCAGAGAGGGCCGGTGTGCTGTCTTTTGGAAGGTGTGGTGCTGCCGCTGTTCTTCGCTTTCTTTGGAAATGTTGTTTATGCCTACAAGGCACAGCAAACCGCGCAGAGCCCAGCCGAGTTGATGCTATTTGCGCCTGGCGCCCCTCTCCTTCCCCTCAGAGGCTACCGGTGACGACCATCTGCCTCGTATGCGGATGCATGCGTACCGCGCACCCTCCCCCTCACCGTCCTCCTGGGGTTGCAGCCTATGTGAAGGCCGTGCTCTGCGGCAGACGCCGAAAGGCGTGCGGTGCGACGTGGTTTACATTCGGTGCTGCTCGTTGGCGCCACAAGCGGAGTTCGCTTTGGGCGCTCTGAGGCAGATCCGCCCACGAGGAACCACAGTGGAGGCCTCGTGACCGTTTTCGAACAGAGCCGGCGCGTCGCCGCGAGGAAAAGACAAAATTTGTGAGGGGGCATGTGCACGACTCGGGCGGCACACCAAAGCCGACCCATGAGCCGTCCCAACTCTTCCTCCTTGTCAGCTGCTTGAACGAATCGGTGCTCAGCTGGGTGCACGTCTGTTTTCCACCGCAGACCGTTCCCAAGTTGTGGTCAAGCGCCACGCCAGCCAACGCAGACATGTTGCAGGTGCAGGTCTCGTCGTCATTCGAGGTGGCGCTAAGCTTTTCCGCGGCGATTCGGGGCCCCTGCAGAGCTGTCTCCACCGCCTGTCGACCACCCGTCCGTTGGATGCTGTCGATGCAGACCTTCACGTGAATTTCGGAGGCGGGTCGCGTGGCACACATAGGATGGCAGGCCGATTTTGCTGCCACTACCCGCATCACCTCTGGGCCGACAGCCAAGCTCATTCGGGTGCGCTCTTCGCTGATGCACGGAGCGGTCCCTGGTTCACAGGCTCAAGAGCGGCCGCAGATGCACGGAAAGAAGCACTTGAAAAAGATGACCTTTCCAGATCTGTCACCCCCCCCACACACACGCACACAGTCGTGGAGCACGAGTTCTCCCGTGGCTGCGCATCCAGACCCACCTCCGCGTTGTAACGCTGCTCATCTGGCCAGCTGTTGACTTGTCGCGGCCAGAGAATGAGGGTGCCGCCGTCCGATACGTCCTTTCTTCTCTTCCACGACGGTGAACGCCCATTCAAGGAGAGGGGTCGCTGCTGCGCTGGGCACACCATAACGATTGCTGCCACTGAGGGGAGGGGCCTCGACATCCGCGTCTGTCACCGGCGGCGGAGGAGTGACGCTTCCTGGGAACGCGCGGGGGCACTGGTCGGGGGTACTTTCCATGCACCGCATCCGTTGCTGGTTCTCGCTTCTCATCTCGCCACACAGATCGACAAGGTGCATCGCCTTCCCCTGTGCCGCGTGCAACGGGGCTCCCTCCGCTCTTCTTTGGCCACTGGTAGGCGTCAATGGGCTGGTTTCGGGCACGGCTTGTAGGACGTGCAGGATGGCCCCTCCTCCTCTTCAGGCTGTGAGAGCCGGGTAACCTGCACGGGAGCAAGATGGCGCGTATTCGAGGCGTGGGGAGCACATGCGTGCTCTCCTTCGGCTGCTTCCCTCTGCTCACGGTCACCCTGCGGGGATGCGGGCGCCATCGGTGCGCCCTGTGCCGTGTAGGCGTCGCATTGTGGGCGCGGCAGCTCCGTAAGGCGGTGGCCACCGTGTTTGAGGCGGGAAGGCAATCACTGGGGCTGCTGTGGGGGTACACGCGAGTCGGCCATCTCAAACTCACACCTCTTCCAAGACAGAGCGGAATTCCTGAACGGATGCGACCTTCCTGCGCTCGGCTTTTTGGAGCTGCGTAATGCACGCCCCGGCGAGATCTACGTCATTTCGCGAGAGATGTGTATGATGGTTGCGTTTCGGGTGCAACAACGCGACCCATCGGAGTCTTCCCAATGAGGGTCCCGCAATGGCGCCTCTGTGATGCCGCACTGATTGAAGCGCATGTAGTCCTCACATCAAAATCTGCGGCCGACAGAGTGGAAGCGTTTTCTATTCAGGACGGCCAGCCCCTGCGCAGGTGGGGAGTACGTGCATGATCGCATTACAGCGCCGTCGTGAATGGCCCGGCATGTGTGTGAGGAGAACGTCAGCGTGGCTCACGCCATGTGGTACGCATTGGGTACTGTTGGATATGTCCTTATATGGGTATTATTACCTTTTCAGTGTAGCAGAGTGGGCGGAGCTCATCCCACTGACTACCTGCGGGAGAAAAGAAGAGGGAGAAGAGAGGCGAGATTCGTCAGCATGCACAGTTCTTAGGCGCACCTATACCCGCAGTGCAAGGGGTGGCAGCTGCTGCCGCGCTGCGTGTGTGGATATGTGAACAACTAAGCTGTCGCTTTACGTGTTGGGGGGGGGGGAATATAGGTTTTGTGTGTATGCATGTCTGTGTATGCCCGCATACAATCGCATGAAGCAGTTGGCATCACACGAAAGCTGCCATAAAGTCATCGCAGGTGGACTGTCAAAAAAAAAAGGAGAGCAGCAGCAGAAGCGCAAGGAGCTGATGTCGAGGTTTTCCTTCATAGGCAAGCGACAGAACAACGGAGAGTTTGAGGCACTGGCGGAGAATGAGAGGTGGCCGGAAAGAAAGAGTGCGCGAGAGACCTGGATAACTCGGAGGAGCACCACGGCAGTGCACTCAGCCCTTTCCACTTCCCCCTCCCCCTTCTTTCTCTCAGCGCCAACTTCGTTGTGCCCGTGCCACACGCGCACACGCAAGCAGACAGAGGGATAAAGACGCATGACGGCACGGCGTCCGGCGGAGACCGGGCAAGCCAACGCTTGCTTCTCCTTTCGTATTCTTTGCCTTCGGCACGACCCTCACCGCACCCAAAACGAATGACTAAAGTGTCCGTGCGTGTGCGTGTGCGTGTGCGTGTGTGCGCCGCTCTTTGCAGTGGCCCTTGTAAGGCGGGAAGAGGGGAGGCGAAGAGCGACGACGAATTATTTACTCTACAGAGAAATCCTGCTGCTGGTGGGTTTCCTAGTGCTTTGGCCTCGACGTGGTCGCCCTCAGTCGGTAGCCCTCCGCCTCTTCCCGCATATGTGTGGGATAAGGAGTGCCAGGAAACGGCGACGAGACGTTTTGTGCACCGGCACCTGCGGGCGCGGACGGCAAGCATGCCATCGACCCGCGACCTTCACTACAGAACTCCAGTCTCTCCTCCACGCCCTTGTCTTTGTACGGTGACGGCGGAGTCGTATGCCGCGGCGGCGACGGTGACGCTGAGAGTGCGCGTGTGGGAGGCGCGTACACTGGGATGATGTTCTCCTCGACGTTCGCCAGTGGGTACTCCTCGCTCTCGGGGATTGTTTGAATATACGTCCAGTTGTAGTGCGAGTTGCCGCAGGGTTGCTTGCACTCGATTACGCTGATGCCGCGTCGCGGATCATTGTATGACTTGCGCGCCACGCCGCAGCGCTGGCATCGCACAATGTAGGCTACGCCTGCCATGCTGAGCGCCGCTCACTCGCGAGCCTGCGAGTGAGGAGAAACCACAAGAACAAAAAAGTAAAGCAGCGGGTGTGCGTATGGGAAGGAGAAGTCTGCATGCAAGATAGGGGGAGGGAGACACACGCAAGAAGGGCTCCTGTACGTGCACGTACGAACCTCTCCGACAACATAAGCAGTGCACGTCGAGCAGAAGAATGAGGAAAGAGGAAGGAAATGAGACAGAGAGAGGGATGGCTTCTTGTGCGGGATTATTGCGACATCGACACGCCTGCACCGCGCGCGCACGAGTGGGAAGAAACACTAAAAGTGGAGTGCACCGGCATGCCGACAGCGCCACGACAGAGGCGCGACGGCATGAGCCAAGGGGAAAGGCCTCATACTTTGTGGTCGCGACAAAACCTCCTCTTGAAGCATTCGAGGTGCTAACATGAAATTGCAGGTGTACAGTTGCGCGAAAACTCTATGTGTGTGTGTGTAAGGCTGCATCCACCGCCGGAGAAGGGAGAGCGCCGGCGTTGGGGTGAAACGGATGCATTTGCGACAGCTTTTACTGACTAGTCTTCTTTTTTTTTCCTTCGCTTTTCTTGTTGCCGTGTGTGCAACTCGTAGGCTCACTGTGTGCTTCCCTTGCTTGCGGGAACGAAGCAAGTGAAGAGGGGGGAAGAGGCGCTGAGGAAGAGGAGACAGCGGAGGAGAGCGACGCACACGGGGCCGAAAAGAGGGGCGGAAGCCGTTTGCATGCTCGCACACAGGCCCCACACATACACGCACGGTAGGCTACACAAGAACAACAGAAGAGAAAAAATATATATAGAGATGGTAAAAGCGCGTTTATTTCTGTGCCACAGCACACAGCCTGTACATACGGGAAAACAGAAAGACCGAAACCTGGGGAGCGAAAAGGAGGAGGCGATGATACAGACAATAAGAAAGATGTAAGAGGGAGGCGGCCGCGTGCAGGGAAAGGGCGGCGCAAACAGTGATCAAGAGGGAAAAGGCGATCCTAGCAAACAGAGTGCTGAAAGTCGCGCCTCTAGCAAGGGCCGCACCTGCTGATTGTCGTCGTCTTCTCTTTCTTCTCACCCCACCCCCACCCCGGTGCACGCAGCTGCAGCTGAAGAAACTAGAACGACAGGAGATGGGGGAGGAGAACGTGCCTTGCAACCTGCAGGCAACCGTGGGGAAGGCAGATGTTGGCTGCGGACGTATTTTGCGGTGTGGCGGTACTCGCTTTCCTACAAGCCGCTGTCTCCGTCGTCTGCCACGATTCACATTAGGTGCAGAGGCCTTGTGGGCATGTTGGCCCACTCGTCATTCCTTCGCTCTGGTGGCGTGAAGAGCCTTTGTCTTATCTGCCCCTGTCTCTCTCCCCCCCCTCATGCGTCCTTTCGCACCTTCACCGCTTTTACGTGTAGTATACATAAAGGAGAAGTAGTAGTAATAGAGGCAGTACAAGGAGGTATGGTGTTGCGTGCGTGCGCGCGCGTCTTCCCGAGTGCCGCCAGAGCGCGGCGGTGAAGAAGACAAGTAACAAACGAAGAGAGCTTCGAGTGATAAGACGAAAAATCGCAGCCCGTGCCGCACGCAGACACGCACACGCAAAGACGTTGGAACAAGGCGACGCAGAGATCGAGCCTCGAAAGCACAGAAGAAGAGACTCACGATAAACGTGCAGGAGGAGGGAGGGGAAGCGAGGTGATACTGGAAAGGCACCAAACCCAAGCATGAAAAGATGGCGAACACCTACGAGAAACACAAAAGGAAATGAAAGCAAGGTAGTACTGCGAAGCCTATACACACCCGCCTGCGAGGAAGAGTGCGAGCGAGAAGGAGGGGGGGGCGATGCAGAGCGTTGGTAGCAGTGGAGACAAGTACCTGTGTTTGGGTGTGTCTGTGTGCGCTCGCCTCTGTAAGTCAGCCAGCTGCCGCTGTGAAACACGCAGAGAGGCAGAGATGTGCGCAGGCGCATTCCCACCAGAGAGGAGAGCAGCGATGGCCCAGAGCAGCACCTCCTCTTCCCACACCCGCTCTGCCAACGTCACTCGGCCCGCTCGAGCACCGCAGCAAATACAGAGAGAAGAGAGAGAAAGAAAAAAAAGAAGGAACGCTTGCTCTGAGCGTTGTCTCTGCGCACATCTTCATACGCTCTTGCCACTCGCCTGCTCGCTTTTCCGCTCACACGCACCACATCCTCACTGCCGATACAAGTGCGTTGGCGATACCGTGGCGTTCGTGAGCTGCGCTCCGTCGCGCAGGTACACCGACGATGAAGAGCCGACGAACATGGGACGGCCCAGTCCTGCCGTCGCGGAGGTCGGCCTACTAAAGCCGTCCCCACGCTGCTGATTTGGTGCGTATTCGGGAACAGAGTACCGGCCATTTGCTGAGACGGGACGCTGCGGCACCAGCGGCGGCGCATTGTAGGCCGAGCTCGAGGGCAGGGCCTGCTGCAGCGGCGGCAGATGCTGCTGATGCTGCTGATGCTGTTGATGCTGCTGATGCTGTTGATGCTGCTGATGCTGTTGATATTGTTGATGTACGTGATGCGAGCTTTCAAGAGCACTGCGTAGCGCCTCCTCCAGCTCACGCAGCTCCCTGCGGTCTGCCTTGTTCACCTCCAGGATGGCTGCATTCTCCTCTAGCTGGGTGACGCGGAGGCGCAGACCGTCATCTGGTTCTACCGCTACCGAAATGCGTCTGCGATCAGCGGCAACGTCGGGCTGCGATGCCTCCTGCCGGCGCAGCACCTCCACCGTCGGCTGTTCACGCTCGTTTGAGTTGAAGCTGCAAGTCACAGAAGACGCAAGGTGGGGCGGCGGCGACACCAACCCGCCTTCAGCCACAGTGCTGCTGCCGCTCAGGGCCTCCTTGGCAACTGCCGGCAGGACGCCAATGCTGCCCACGCGACCCGAAGGCGGACGTCCGGCGGCAGGGATACTACCCCGATTGCACGATAAAGTACGCACTGGCGCCGCTGCGGCAGTCCCGTCTGCGATCAACGCCTCACCCCCAGCTGCTGGGCCGTAGGACGTTGGCGTGGTGTGCTTGCCACGCGGACAGCCCTCCACCGTCTCCTCTAAAAGCGAGACGCGACGAGCCAGGTCTACCAGACCAGGGTGGGACTCATCCACGCCACCTTCCTTCGTCGCCCCAGTTTGGCCCAGCAGCGTGTTGAGACGGTCCTCGAGCTGAGCGAGATGGTCGTTCAAGCGGTTTACGTCCTTCTCCGTGCCGCTGATGCGCTTCTCTGGGTTGGCGCGCCCCTGCAACTCGCGCACTGCCGACTCCAATGGCGGCAAACGCTGCTGCTGCAGCGCCGCCATGTCCTGCTCCAGAAAGCGCATCGCGCCCTTGAGGGTCTCAATCTCGCCCGAGTGATCTGCCGCCTCCGCTGGGGCGGCCATGGCAGCCACATACGAGGCTGTGCGACTTGTCCGCGCGGCCTCGCTCGTCTTGGCCGCGAGCGCGTCGGCCGCTTGACGCTGCAGTAGCGCCCGCAGCACCTCCATCTCCTCCTGTATCTTTTCGAAAGAGGGCAGTGAAAGAACATACCGGGTCCGGTCCACAAGGCTGTGCTCCATCTCCTGGTTATCGGTCCGCCGGCCCATCTCTAACACCTGCTCCGGCCCCGCACCCCAGAGATCGACAAAGGCCTGCAGCGCATGCAGCGACTTCTCAGTGGCGGACACACGTTGCCCTACCACATCGGCGTGCCGGTTGAAGGTGGCCCTCATGGCGTCATGCTGCTCATCCGAATGCTTCTCCGCATCGGCCGCATACGCCTTGTGTGCCGCGTCGCTGGCCGCGATGTGCTCTGTGTTGGCCGCAACCTTCTCCGAGAGCTGAGCCACCGTCGACTTGAGATCCTCGAGCGCGGTAGTCACCTCCTCGCCGGGGCCTCTCGCCTGCTTGAGGGCCTGAATCTCAGCACGCAAGGCGCTGTTCTCCTGCGTCAACTTCCCAAGACGGTCGCGGATCTCATCAATGTCGTCCTCATGGCCGTTTCCTTGCTCCACTAAGACGCGTATCACATCAGTGAGACGGCTGTAGCTGAGCGTGAGTTGTGCCTCAATAATGTCCGGCACACTCGTCACATCGATGTCGATGCTAGGCATTATTGCGAGGTCGTGTGTAAAAACGTGCAGAGGGGGCGGCGGGAAGAGGAAAGCGCGCAGGGCGAGAGAAGAGGAAAGCTGGGAGTGTGCGATGTCGCTGCAGGTGCAGTCACCGAAGATGGGTGTGTGCGTGTGTCCGTGCGTGTGGTCGACAGCAGTGAATGCCAAGAAGAGGTATAGGTCTCTCTCTCAAGAGTCACGCGCTGCAGCTCTCGTGTAGCCACGCCCGTGCGTACGCCAAATGTGTTGCGTCGGAAATACGTTGGGGTAGCAAAAGCGAAACACAAAGAAAGGGAGAGCGGCTGGAGGGGGCTGCGGTGAGGAGGCGGCTTAGTCCTTCGATGGTGTCTCGCAGCGTCACTAGTGGCGGAGTCCCGCAATCTAGCAGCGTGGCAGACAGCTTCGGTGCTCGCAACGGCTCTCGTACCGCCGAAGAAACGAGAAAGCACGGTCTGGATTTGTACGCGCACGCCACCCAAGTGCTGCAGAGAGTGCACCCCGTGTTGTATGGAGACAGAGAGACGAAGAGAGGGAGGGCGTGGAGAGGCGGCGCATACGTGAGTGGACGCGAGGAAGGGAGGAAACGGGCAAAGTGCGGCAAGCTCATGAGGGTAGAAGCGGCGAGCAGCCCAAGGGAGACGGGATGGCTGACCAGAGAAACATGAGACGTGGGCAACGTCGCGGCAGTAGTCACCAGAGAGAGACGCCGTTCACCGATTTCCAAACCCCCTCCCACCTCCTCAGCCGAGAGAGAGAGAGACCGGCCGAGTACTGGTGAAACGAAGGAGGACGGCGGATATGGCGAGAGAGGGAGTCAAGGTGCGCAGAGCAGCGGCAGTCACTGCGCGCTCGTGCGACGCTCCCACAAGCGCCCTCTACTGATCCCCCCCCTTGTGCGTTTTGGACTAGCTTGTCCGTGCGGTGCCCTCTGTGCTAGATGGCGGCATCGGTTTCCTCTGTATTATTATCTCTGTCTTGTGCGCGCGTGTGTGTGTGTTGTTGCTTTCGCGGCCCGAGCTAAAGCCGTTGCTGGTGCGGTTTACACACATATAAGCGCGCACGAGAGAGCGCGAGCGAGAGACAGAGAAGCGTGAAGGCGTGCCCACTAAGACGGCACCAAGAGCGCAGCAGCGGCTCAAGAGGAGAGAAAACAGGAACGGAAGGGGGAAGCACCATCAGTAGCAACGATAACAGCAGCAGTATTGGAGACGATGCTGACTAGAAGCATGATGATAAAGGCTGCGGTTGAAAAGCGGCGCCTGCAATCGTGCATGTACATAGGTAAAGAAAGATAGGGTGAAGTGGCGTGTGCACGTGGGGGTGGGGGGTGCGGGACAGCACACGGAAATGAGCAAGCGCCGTGGTGAATAAAGGTAACGCAGAAAAGAAGCCATGAGAAAGAAAAGCGACACACGGAAAGCGACGCCTCTACCGCCCAACTCTACCTATCCGACCCTCTCGCCTGTCTTCAAAGGAGACAAGGCGGGGGACCAAATAGGAAACAGAAAACGCGTAGAGAGCGGAAGGCGGGGGGAGGGGGGGCTGCGCGTGACAATCGCATCGCACTCTGCCCTTCCCCCTTCCCCTCGTCCTCTTTTCGCGCCGTCTAGCCCCTCCTCCAGTGCCCCTGGACCCCTCCCCTCTCCATCGTTTTGCGGTGTGTCGCTCCGTCAGATGCGGATGCGCACACATACAGCCACCCAAGCACCTACGGAAAGGAGAGGCACAGCGAAATTCAAAGAAGTGCGCTACACGAGTGTCGACA
>NC_009413.2:309482-386721 GCF_000002875.2 Leishmania infantum JPCM5 | reverse complement strand
ATTGGCCGCCTCCCCGGCAGCGACTATCGCGGTGTCTGCCGGCAAGTCAACCATAGCACGCTCTACAAGATGGGTGCCAAACGTTGGCGCGTCGGGAGGACGTAGGCGGCTGATAGCCGTGCGCTTCGCCCCGGAGGAGCTGCCGCCCATTAGGTAGGCGGTGAAGAGGTCCACGTCAGTGTTTTTGCTGTAGCCGAGTGCCAGCACCGACTGATACGTCTCAGCACGCCGCGACGGGTCCACCTCTGGCAAGCGGCCCTCTGCCGCTACGCCGGGAAGCGCATCGGTGTCCATTGCACGTAAGGTCAGGTGGTTTTGAGCCGGTAAAGCGGAGGGTGAAGTGGCCTCTGATTGATGCGTTTGCGGCTGATCTGGAAGAATTGCGAGGCTCTCCGCTGACGGTGCCAGGGAGGCAATCCACGCCAGCGTATTGAGATCGGAGAGCACGTCCACTCGGCCAGTGCCATTCGTGATTCGCGCCGCCGAGACAGCGGCGTCGAGGCCGGGTGTGACCCGCATGGCCCCGCCTCTTAGCTGCGCAATGGCCTCATTTACATCCGCCATCCGCTGCGCCACCTCCTTCTCTAGGTCCGTGACTTTGCTGTCATACGTGTCCCGCAGCGGCGCGCTCGGCTCCATAGGTACGGCCGGCGTGGTGAGTATCGTTTTGCTTGCGCCTGCAGGCGGGTCGGCGTTGCCAAGGGCAGACCTGGCGGAGGCATCTGCGGAGGCCCACTGCCGCTTCAGCTGCGCCAGCTCCTTCTCCAGCTGCTGTAGCCGCATGAGGGAAAGGGCAGCGTCCTCACGGGCTTTGCGGTCCACAACAGGGGCGCGGTTCACCGCCGTGACTGCTGTGCCGCCCGGCCCTGCAGCGGCGTTGGACACACTCTGCTTCATAGCGGCTCTGCCTATGATGCGCAGCCGCTCCTCCATCGCCTGCCACCGCTCCAGCAGCTCCTCCTCGAGGTCGCCGACTCGGTCTGAGAGGGCCGCCATCTCATCCCTGGCCGCCTGATCGACCCCAACGCTTGGGATGAGAGGTCCAGCAGGGTTGCTAGCCGTCTGCTTTGATTTGCCTTTGGATGGGCGAAGCACTTTGGATGTTGAGGATGGCGCATGAGACGCGGACGCCGACACACTGGCCTCCTCCACCTCCGCCTCGATATCGTCCACCACTGGTTTCGGCTCAGCGTTCTTGTCGGCCAGCTTGCCTGAGAACGGCGACCGTGTCTTGCTCGACGGGCTCTTTGACGACGGCGAGCCGGACCGCTGCTGCTGCTGCTTTTCAGGCTCTGCCGCAGAAGGGGCACTACCGCTGCTGTTCCTTGCCATGGAAGCAGTGCGCAGCGCAATGTTCGCAAGGGCGCTGTTCACCTCCTTGAACCGACGCTCCATCGTCACCTCCAGCTCCTCTAGCAGGTCAAGGGACGTCGCAGCGTCCTCGCGGGCAACGGTGTCGATCACTTCACCAGGAACCATGTGCGGCAACGGAGGAGGCTCCAGCGCAGGCGTGGGCAAGGCGGTGTTTGCGACCGGCTTTTTCGTTGGCACTTGCTTCGGACGCGCTGGGGCAGCCTTTGCAGCAGCGGCCCCGCCTCCGCCCACACTGCTGCCACCGCCCTTCTCTGCTCGCGGCGCAGCAGCGGCCCTGGCCACCGTTGCTGCCGTCATCATCGACTGCGCCTCTAGCTCCTGGAAGCGGCGTATCACGTAGTCGCCGAGTTCCTCGATGTCTGCGCGGGCCTCGTGGTCTATTGCGCCGCCGCTACCGCCAGAGCCGCCCTTGTCCGTATTCGGTGCCGAAGCCTCGGCTCGGCGGGCCTTGGAGGATGGCGGCGGTGGCCGTGCCGGAATGCTGCGCAGCTCTTCCAAGAGCATCTCCGCCTTCATGAGGGCGGCAGTTGCCTTCTCGAGTGCTGTCTCCGTAGCGCCGTCGTCGCACTTCCTTTCAGTATCGGAGGAAGAGCCAGCCGAGCCCGTTTCCCGCTTTGATGGGCTGCTGTTGTGGCGCCGACGCGTCGCCGTGTCACTGGCTGCGGCTGCCGCGGCGCTGATGCTGGACTGCTCGCTGGCACTGATCACGAAAGCACGCGTCTCGCGACGAGTGAAGCGAAACGCGGGCAGATCCACAAGGTACGAGGTATACGCGTCGGGGGTGATGACAGGATCGCCGTACTCCTCGACAAGCTTCGCGACATCCCCGAGGCGCACACCCCACAGCTGCAGGAACTGCTCGATGTGCTTCACACGGTCCTCTACACCACGCCCAGAGGCGGACTTGCCGGAGGCGGCTGCAGCCCGCAGCCACATTTCGCCATCCCCTCCCGCCCGCTGCTTGGCTTTCAGTTGACGAGTGCGCAGCACGTGCACTTGCCTCTGCAAATCTTGGATGATGACATCCTGCTCGCTTTGCCGGTCCACCAGATACTGGATAATGCTCTTGAGATTGCGCGACTGGACGGTGAAGTGGCCCTCGAAGAGCTTACCGTCGTCGAGGAATTGAATGCGCCGGCTTTCGCGGTTGCGAGGAGCGCGGCCACCTTCGTCGGTAGTGCCGATCAGCACCTTGGGGGACGGCACCAGCGCGTCGTCGCTCGAAAACTCTACATTAACCTGCGTCGGCGCTGTCGACGCAGCAGGCGATGGCGCGGGTAATTCCTCCATGCTCGGGCAGGGCGCAACAAACTCGCAGAGTCAGTAATGCTGCTACTGTTCCAAGCGTGCGCCTGCTTATTTTCTTGATAGAGTGCAGGAATGCAGCAGACTTCGCCAATGAGGCTCACGGTGAACTTTCGCTCGTGCGTCGCAGCAACTTGACTCTGCGCCTCTTCACGCGTACATGAACTTGTCGATGGTGCTGCCTATGCCGGCGAGCCAGGAAAAGGAAACAGACAGAGGTGAAGGAAGTATGGAAGCGAGAGTCGACATGCAAACAAGAGGTGTGTGGCGGTCAGCGCACTTTTCCATCACTGTTCGGCAGCTGAAACCAAACGTCGGGAGATCCACGGAGAGAATGAAGTGAGCCTCAGCCGAGAGAAATCGGAGACCAAAGAGCAGCGAGAGGTTCGTCGTTCGGTTATGCGCCTTTTCTGCTCAACGTGTCCGTTCTCCGCCACAACGTGAGCTCGACAACACTCCACCCGGCATGTCGCAGGCCCCCATCGCGTGGCGCAAAGCAGTCGTGCACACGCTCTACAGCAATGCGCCGACTCCGTCATCCGAGCATGGCCTCTGCCTCAAAACACTACCGGCCTGCGAAGCGGAGGCCGCCTCACAGCGGCTCACATTGCGCCGGTCCCCACCTCGTGCGTCCCTCGGGGTAGCTCAGGCTCCCCCCGCCAGCAGGCAGTGTGAGGCGCGGGGCGGGGATGCGCTCGAGCTGCGGCGACACCATGCCCACCAGATGGATGGCGCAAGTGCGTTCACTGCCGCAGGCCGCTCCGGCGCAACGCCATCCACGACCTGACCGCCGACATCAGCAGCGACACATCGCCCTGTCCACCCCTACGTCACAGCTGCTTGGCCCTGCCACCACCAGAGGTTGTTCGGCATTGGCAGGGGACAGGGGGTGCTTGCCTTCCTCACACACAACGCGGGGTGTAACGGATCGCGTGATGCCGCGCACTGAGGTGGCCGATGTGTTCAGGAAACGCAAATGATGAACGAAAAACGTTGCCGCAGTACGACGCACCAGGAGTCGTTCCGTTGAGCCGGTGAGAAAGCGAGCGCGCCTATGCACGTGTGGGAGCCGAAGCCAGGTGCACGCGTGTAAATATGTGCGAGTATGCTTGTGTCTCTGGTGCGTGCGTCTCCTCCTAGGTCAGCTGAATAAGCTGTCTCTATGCCAGTCTATGAATGCCCACCCACCCCTCACCCCACGCAAGGATGCTACAGGCGTAAATGGGTGTGCGTGTGGTAACGAAGAGTGCGCACTTTAGATGATGGCACCGCTTCCGTAACGGGCCCCTCTCGTTCGATAGTGCGAAAAGGGGCAGCCGTATCACCAGCCCCCATGCGCTGCCCTTGCACTCCATCTGCGCTTCGTAAGCTATCGGGTACCCTCTTCCCACGACGGTGTCATTAGGGCGCCGGCGCTGGACTGTCGGGCGTAGAACGCCTTCAGAGTAGACCACGAGGTGGTTCGCATGACACCGCTCGGCAAGGCGGATGCAACACACGAAGTCTGAGGCTCCGTCGATACTCTGCTGCTGTGGTGGTCGTTACCGCTGTGCAAGGTTTCTTGCGGCGTTGCAGCTTGCGGCGGTAATGTGGCAGCGAAGGGCTGCGCAGCTCCGTCCTCGTCAAGGGTAGGTGTGAGGAAGGTGAGACCGGCAGTGGAAACGGCGAGTTGACAGGTTTTGGCAAAGGGAGACGGGGACCGCGCTGGTACGTGTGGGGGCGAGTTGGTGCTCGGCAGGGCTGGGTGCGGAGTTGCGTGGATATCCGATAGCTCTCCGGGACGAGATGGCGACAGAGGTGGACGTGAAGCCCGAGAAAATGTCCTCGCCGGCGGTGGAGAGGTCGCAATGGAAGCCGAGTCGAAATTGGCTGTCCCGTGAGGCACGCAATGCGCCGAGCGATGCGCAGCCCATGCGTCCAACGCAGACACACAGAGCATCGTCACCTCCTCCTCCCCCTCCTCGCACCACTCGTGTCGGGGCGCGTCCTTCGAGATTGAAGTCGCCGTGGGGGCGGAAGAAGAAAACCACCGCACCGGAGAGCGTCGCCACTCACTAGTCGAAGGGGTCACCGCAGGGGTGACGCCCTGCCGACTGTGCGCCTCTCTCGGCACTGTGTCGTCTGGCTCACGGTAGGGGCTCGCTTGCAAGCCGCCTACAGTCTTTGCTGAGCACCGTCCAGGAAACATAGTCGTATTCGCCCTTCTAAGCCGGTTCTCTACACCGCTGGTTACCAACCCCGCAGCAACTTGAGAGAAGTGTGCTAGAGCGTCACTGGCGAGCGCCACATCCTCGTCGCAGGGCTCATCGTCCATGCTGAGCACCGCACTGCCTCGCGCTGGAGAGGTTGAGCCGCCGCCTGGATGCTGCAGAGACGCCTCTGCGTACGATGGGAGAGGCGTCAGGGGCGGCGGTGGAGCGTAGTAGGCTTCCATCTCTTGTCGGTCGCGCTTCACCTCCGGTGTCACCGGGGATGCACTCAAGTTGGGCCGCCGCGCTTCGCGTGTCCTCTTCTCACGTGCCATTGCAGCGCCGTCGTCTCTGTGCGTCATCGGGAGATGCTGCTGCGACTGTTGTGCGTTGGTCGCCTCAGAGCCGTTCTCGTCGCCTGCGTCCGCAATCGCTGCCTGCGTCCCCGTCAGCGGACTGTGCCGCAGTAGGTACTGAAGTCGCTGAAGGTCTCGCTCCAGGTTGCCCAAAGTCCCACGCGAGGGGTGGTGGACGTCATGGTGGCAGCTGCCCTGCTGGCGCCACGACGGCGTCTTTACTTGATACTCCTCATGCTCGGTGGTAGACAAAGGAGAGGGAAGCAGTTGCGGTAGGGGTGTCGACGATGCCGGGTGTGTTGAAGCGACGTTGAGTCGCTCCGGGGTCATCGGCAAACTTGCGCAGGGCCGGCTAGGTGCGATCGGAGATGCCTTCATACCGGAGAGATCGCGCAACTGCTGCAGGACTCGTCGCTCTCGCGCGGCGAGCTCATCGAGGAGCTGCTGCGTAGACGCGCTGCAACGCATGATGGCGGGGCCGCCTAGGCAGCCAACACGCCGAACTGTAAATAGCGAGACGTGAGGGTGTGGGGAGAGATGAGGGGACCAGTAGAGAGTCTGTGGGGTGCTGGTACTGCCTGTGGATATGAGAGAGAAGTGGGCATAAATCAGGAATAGGTCGCCTCGTCGCGTGGTTGCCAGTGGGTGCACAGGTGAGGACTCAAAAGACCAGGGGGACGCAACAGGAGAAGTGTAAAGGAAAGGAGTATGCTCGCTGTGCGTTGACGGCTCTCTGCTGAAAAATCCACGCGCTCGTGCTCTAGTATACGTCACGGTGACGCGTACGTTGCCGTCCCTCTCTCTCTCTCGTCGTCTCAGCAGTGAGCAGCACCGCTGCTGGTGCTATCGCGGCTGCCGCGTGAGCCGAGTCCCTCTCCACTGTGCGAGAAAATGCAGAGAGAAAACAGAAGTGGAGAACAAAGAAGGAAGAGGCAAAGAGCAGCATGTGTGTGTGTGTGTGTGCTGTCGCATGTCCCGCGCTGGGAGGAGAGAGTTCCATCTCCTTCGGAGCGCGGCATCTGGTAAACCTTTCGATAGCATCAAACTCGCTCTGCAGCCCTGCTGCCCCTTCACCGAAACCGTGGAGTGCCTGCGAGGGGGGGGAGAAGTCTAAAAGACCGGGAAAGAGGAAGCGCGCATGAGCGTGTGCGGGGATGATGTGAGCAGGGGTACTGCACTCCTGCACTGAGCTGCACAGAAGCCGATGCCCTCATCTGCGCAAGTGCCGCTTGGCCCGTTCTCTCCCCTGTCGCTCGCACGTTTCCCACTTCTCAGCCGATGGATCCAGAGCGCTGGGTGCGTGAAAAAGCGCATTTGGGGAGGGAAAGGAAAGCGTGCAGGCAGCGGGGCAGCGCACGCACGCGACGAAGCACCGTGCCTGTGCGTGTAGTTGGGATGTGTGCATCTGTTTTGTGCGACAAGAGTGCGGTTCATCGACACGTCAGTAAAAGGGAGAAGAGGGAAAACACAAAGACTCGGCTCTGGTGTAGGATGCAGATCTAGAAAAGAATGGAAGACAAGCGAAAGGAGGGAAAGCCACAGGCAACGTGCAAGACAGGCGCACAGAGAGAGAGAGCAACGGCACGCGCCTGGGTGGCGCACTTCAACCGCCCGCTGTTCCTCGGATGGGAGACAAGAAACAAAAATCCGCAGAGGAAAAGAAGAATGAAGGAGGGAAGAAAAGAGGGATGAAGCGCGCCACACACTAATCGATGCCATTCATCGAGCCCGCCCCTGCTCCTGCGCGTGCAAACATGCGGACAGCAGCGCATGCCCTCATCAAGGAAGTGCAAAAGGACGACCTCTCATGCTTCTAGAGCTGTCATCCTTGAGCCAAAACCTGACGATCGACAAGCGCGCCCACACGCATCTCAGACAAGGAGAGAGAGGGAGGGAGGCAACGCAACGAACCAGCAAGCGATGCGCAAGCAAGACGCAACCATAGCAACGCAACAGAAAAACCAAGAAAGGACTAGAGCGAACACACGCACACAGGATAGAGGGACGCTTATGCAGAAGTGCGGCAAATGCGAGGGTAAAAGGCATCACGAGCCCAGTCAGAGAGAGAGGCTGAGAGCGACCGCGTCGCTGAACGGCAAGCAACGCCAAAGTCGAGGAGAGAGAAGGACAAGGGAGGCAAGAAGAAAAAAAAAACGGAAGCGGCTAAGAAAGGGCGGGCAAGGAAGCGTGAAGGTATAGAAAGGGCTAAGAAAGACTACATATATAGTTGTAGAGCAGCGCAGCGGAGAGCCTACATTGTTCACAGACACGCAAACTGAAACCCCAACGCACCATCTAATCTCTATACCCAGCAGGGACAAAGGTGTCAGCGACACATGTGAAGGTGCAGAGGACGTCAGGGAGCTTGATTCTCCCTCACCCCTCTCCCTCCGTATTTGCACCATGGTTGTGTGTGTCTGCTCTATGGTTAGTCGAGCGATGTGATGACGGAAGCGCTAACGGTAGGGGGGCGCTCAAAGCATACACGGATCCACAAGCCACAAATGCGAGCGCGGCAGCGGAGTATACGTTTCGGAAACGAGCAGAAAACACAATCGCATCAACACGTCTGCGACAAGTCTAGCAAGCCTGCGTGCCCACAGCACATGCACATTGATGTGTCTCGCTTGTTCTTCCACGAGCACTTCTCGCACTCGATCTTGCCCTCCGAAAGAAGGACGTCGAACTTCTGCTTCCACGTCAACACCTGCTTGCGCAGAGCGTCGTTGACATCGAGTAGGTCCTTAGCCAACGAGCCGGCGTTCTTCTTGCCGCATAGGCGCAGCGCGTGCTCCTTCCTGAGCATCTCATCGCGCTCAGCCAACATCTTGGAGAGTTCCATGTAGTACATCTTCTGCCGCTCGATTTCCGCCTCGCGTGTCTTGATGACATGCTCGGCATTTTTGTTCTTGTTCACAATCGCCAACAAGTCCGCCTCCATGTCCAGCAGCGTCTGCTCATTGTACTCGGCGGCGCTGCTGGCTGCACGCTGCAGCTGCTCCAGCTCCACCTTTCGGTGCTTGAGCTTCTCGCGAGCGGACTTTTCCTTTCGCCTCAGCGTTGTCTCCATTGCGCGCGCCTGCTCCTCTGACTCCATAGCCTCGAGGTGGATTTGGCGGGCCAGGTCGCGCAACGCAGCCTCCTTAAACTGCGCCTTGGACAGACGCTCCTCGGCCTTCCGCATCAGCTCCTGGCCTTGGTGTGAGAGCGCGTTGCGGCGAACATCCTCCGCCTCGATATCGAGCAGGTAGCGGTGAATCTCCGCCTCTTGCTCAGCCAGACGCTGCTTGTTGTGCGCCTCCTCCTCCTCCAGCCTGCGAGCTCGTCGCTTTAGCTGATGTTTCTCCGACTCGACGTACTCCTCGTGCAGTTTCACCAGCTGCTGCATGGCATCCGCGTTGCCGTGCCGTGCCTGCTCAATGAGCTGCCTCTCCCGCGCCATGTACTTGGTACGCTGCAAACTAACGCGCTCGAGCTCCTCGTGCGCCTCTGCCAGCGCCGACTGCTGCTCCGCGGATCGCTGAAGCAGAGACTGAAACAGGTCTTGAGCGTTGGTGTTAATACGGGCCTGCCGCATCTTGAGGTGTTCCGCCATCTCCACGAGGCGCTGCTCGCGCTCGGCGTACTCGCGCATCTTGCGCTGATCCATCTCTTCCAGTTCCAGCAAGTACCCCTTCACCTCTTGCTCCTGCCGCGACAGCTCCGTCATCTGTGCGCGCTGGTAGCTCTCAAAGTCGAGCACACGTTGCTCAACCCGCTCCCGCTCTGCGGCTAGGCAATCCTCTCTGCGTGCGAGCACATCGCCCTCGTGCTGGAGATTGCGCAAGCGCTGAGCCTCCTCGTCCGTGAGTCGCTGCCGCGCGGCGTCGTCCTTTACCCTTGTCGACGTGTTCCCCTCGCTGCAACGACGGTAGAGTGACTGCCACTTGCGGATGGCACCCTCGCGATCCAGTACGCGCTGGTCGGATATCTGCAAGAGATGCAGTGACTGGAGCTCGCTGGTCTGATGGTGCTCAAGTAGGCTGCGCTGCTCTTCCTCGCACGCTAGCAGCATGCGCATCGCCAGCTGGTGGAGGAGGTCCTGGCTGTGGGCGGCAGCGGTGGCGGCGCTCTGCGCCTTTATCACGGCGGACTGGCACTCCTGCTCGCGATCGCGGTGCTTTGCGTCGGCTTCGTAGGCCTCGATCCGCAGCTGGCGCACCTGCGCCTCCGCAAATTGGGCAGCGGCGACGGCGCTGCCCATCTGCACCTTCACCTCCAGGGCCTGCCGCCGCAAGCTCTCCAGCTCACCTCTCAGAGTCTCCACCTGCCCTTGTGATGCGGTTGCCCTCGACTCGGCAGCCTTGGACTCGCTCAAGGCCGCGTTCAGCTTCGCCTGCAGCGCGCTTGTCACCTCCTGCATCCGCATCACCTCGACGCACCGCTGTATATCGCGAGCCTCCAGCTGGTTGCTGCGGGCCAAGCTGCGAAACTCTATCCTCTCCTCGGCCAGGATGTTGGCGCGGTACATGCTCTCAAAAGCGCAGAAGTACCGCTGCTCTCGTCGGTTCAACACATCGGCGGACGATTCGGCGTGGCCTTGGCATGCCATGTACTCGGCGGACATGCGCACGTCGTCGAGCGCGCCGGAGTCAAAGATGCTGTGATCGGCGACGTCACCTAGTCGCATCTCACATCGCTGTAGACGTGTGCAGTTTGCCTTTAGGCGTCCTCGCTCCGTCTCGGTCGCCTTGGCAACGCGCTGCAGGTCTGCCTGCTCTGCCTTGAGGCGTTCCTGTGCCTGATAGAGCTCCACCTCCTTTGCCATCGCCGCATCCTGCAGCGCAACCAGCGCCATCTCCTTCTGCCGCAGCGCCGCCTCGCGCTCCCTCTGCGTCGCCTCCATCTCGGCGCGGCGGTCGCGCAGCTCCGTCTCCCACTCGCGCAGCTTATCCTGCCGCATTTTGCAGTCCACGTCGTTGCGATCCTGGGCGAGCTGCATCTCCTCTCTCGTGCGAAGCATCGCACGCCTCTCCCGCTGCATCGCCGTTTCGAACTCGTTCTTATCCGCCAGCAGCATCATCTGCTGCTTCTCTAGCTGCATCTCCTGCGCTCGCAGTTTGCCAGCAAGTTCGTCGTTTTGCCGGCGCAGCTCCATCTCCCGCTGAGAGACGTCAGTCTCCCATTGCTTCACAGCTTGCAGGGCGGCCTCGTGCTCTGCTTGCAGCTTCTGCCTCTGCTCCGCGTGCTGCGCATTCCATGCTCTCTTCATCTGCATCACCTCATCGAACTGCTTGCGCAGCTCCTCTTGGCGCTGCTGAAGCTGCGCCTCAAGAGCCTCCAGGGACTCGGTGCGGACGTTGTGGGCCTCCTTCATCGTGCGTTCCTTCGCGCGGGTCGTCTCCGACTGCAGCTCAGTCGCCTGTTGAAGTGCCTCTACCTCGAGCAGCTTCTGCGCTGTCTCACGCTCACGACGGCTGAGCTCGTACTCTGCTTTGCGCAGACGCTCGTTGAGATCCTCCTCGCGCTGCTCCGTGCTGCGGTTCGCCTCCTGCACGCGCCGTTTCAGCTCTGCCTCCTTCGCCGCCACCTCGGATTGCAGCTGCCGTGCCTCGTTGTCGACTTGGATCCACCTCCGCTGCAGCTCCTCCTCCTTCCGACGCACCGCGGCCTCGGCCTTGCACTGCGCCCCCTGCGCCTCACGAATGCGCTGCGCCACATCCTCCTCTCGTTGCTTCGCAGTCGCCTCGAGGGCCCTGACCTTGGCTGCCCACTCTTCCTCCATCTGGAAGTTACGCTTCTCCATGGCCCTCAGATTCTCCTCGGCCTGCTTGTACTTGTGGCGCATCTCGCGCTCGTGCATCGAGGTCAACCGCTCCTTCTCCTTCAGCGCGTTCTCCATGTCCTTCTGCTGCCGCTGCAACTCATCAATGCGGCACCGCGAGCTCGCCTCTGCTGCCCGCATCTTCTCCTCGATGGCACGCTGCTTCTTCACAAGCTCCTCCTCTCTGGAGCGAAGCGCTGCCTCGGCGGAGACGCACTGCTCCTCCATCTCTTTGAGTCGGTCACGTGCGTATTTGGTGGCCATCTCGTGTGCCCGACGCAGCTCCTCCTCGCGCTTCTCCTGCTGCGCACGCGCTCGCTCGGCCTCGGCCTCGAGCGCCTGCATCTGCGCCTCGTAGGCCTCACGCTGGTCCTCCAGCTCCCGCATCCGAGCAGCTAGCTCTGCCTCACGCCTCTCCATCACCTGCTTGCGCAGCCTCGCTTCCTTCTGCTCGCGGCGCAGCCGCATGTTTGCCTCCCTCAGCTCCGCCTCGATGGACTCGTAGTGGTTGCCGTTGCGCTGCGCTTCATCCAGCTGGCGCCGCAGCGCCACAAGCTCTTCGTTGGCGCGGCGCAGCTCCATAGCGGATGGGTCCTCCTTGACGCGAGGCTTGTTCAGCACACGGCGCGCTTTGGCTGCGTAGTGGAGCGTCTGCACCGTCTGCAGGCGCTGCGCTTCGCAAGGACTGATTGTGCAAACCATTGTTGTCTTGCTGTTGCCGCCGAAGGCATCTCGAAGGAGCTTCGTCAGCACGCTGTCACGATACGGTGGCTTGATACCGCGCCGCTTGGGGTCAGAGAGGGACTCGATCACGCAGCCAAGGGTGAAGAGAGAGAGGTTAATGTCCTTTACCTCCCTCAGCTTCTGCCCGTGCACCCCTGTCTCACTCACCCGCTCGCTCCCGGCCAGGTCGACAAGGCGAATACTGAGGCTCTTGCTCGGTGCGCTGGCGACGGTGCCGTCAGGCTCAGTGAAAGAGATGATCTCCGTCAAGTCAATCAAAAAGAGAGCGTGGCTGCGACTACTGCGGTCATTGAGCTTCGTGGCCGCCGTGCGGCGCCACTTGTTGCCGATTGCAAGCGCCTGCAGAAGGTCATCTGTGGCGGTTACCTTGACACGGCGAGCACCGACCAGAGCGAAAGTGGCGCTCTGCGGTGTGATCTCTTCGCGAATGCCGACCGACGCGCCACAGTTGAGGAGGTCGCTGATCTTCTCGCAGTATACCTCGACGTATCGCACGTGCACCTCCCAGCTGAGGCGCTCGCCGCTGGGGGCGGTGAAGGAGCGGTTGTTCAGCTCGTGGAAAAGGTCGCGGCACATGCGAGGAATAATGCCGGCCCCTTCGCCGCCTTCGTTATCGCGGTGATCGCCCATCATCGTGTAGGTCTTGCCGCTACCTGTCTGCCCGTACGCCATGAGCGTGCTGTTGTAGCCGTCAAGTGCGTGCTGCAGAAGCGGCCGCCCAACCGCCTCGTACACGCCAGCCTGCGACACCGCATGTGAGCCGTCGAGGGCCACGCCAGAGCACGACCACAGCGGCATGTCCAGACGCCACGGCGCAGCCTCCTGGTCCAGCAGGTACACCTCGTTCGCTGACGGGTTCATAGACACGATGATGTCATCACTGTGCTCCCCGTGGGCCGCATTCGGAGGACGGCAGCGCACCGCGACGCGCACCTTCTCCTCCTGCGCGCCCAGGATGCTGGGTGTGGGCTGGAAACTGCCGGAAATGCTGCAGCTTGGCCGCGAGGCCATGGTCGACGACACACCACTGCGCGGCGGCAAAGGTGTCGAACTCCTCAGAGGCAGCTGGTTTTGCGAGAGCGTGATGAGAGGAGAGGCAGCAGACATGGGGCGAGTGCCTGGAGGGCCAGTCGGCCGTTTTGGCTGCGTCATCGCCGAGCCGCCAGAGCTCATGTGCGGTGAGCGGGCCAACTCACGAGGCAGCATCCGCCCGGCCCTTAATGGCGGTGAAAAAGAAAAGGGGGAGGACTGTGCACGGCTCTCTCGAGAGAGTCCAGCGGTACTCGCAAAGAGAGGAGATACACCCACACACATGCACACACACAAGCGCAAAAGGGAGATGCGAAGAGATCAAACCTCGCGACAATCAGCACACGCACACAGGTCCGCAGACGACGAGGTCTACCGGTAGCGAGCACGCCAACACAAAAAAGGCAATGAACTTTTTTGTACGGCGACAGATGTGAGCGGGGAAACGAAAGAGCGAGAAAAAGAATACATATACGCATACACATATACATATATATATATGTGTGTGTATAATATGTACGGTGTGCGTGTGTGCGTGTGAAAGAAGAATATTGAACAGCCTTATACAGCGTCTGCGTGTGTAGCAGGGAGACACGCTAAACACGGATGCACACCTTCTTGTACTGTGGTTGCGTGGGCGTGTCAATGTGTGTGTGTGTGTGTGTGTATGTGTGTGCGGATATGTAGAGGGGCGCCTGTTCCTTCTGGTTGCGTGTTCTCTCGTGATATCTAATCTTTTTTTTTAGTTTGCGTACACGTCAGGGAGCGGCCTCCTCCACGATTCGTGGACGTGTGAGATATAGTGCTGAAGAGGAAGAGAAAGAGGAAGAGGAGAACGCCTCTGCCCTGCAGTTAATCCGTAACAATGGTGACACTCTCCTTCTATTGTAAGCGTGTGCACACCTGCGTTTTCTTGTACTTCTTTGCATGTTGTGCCCAAAGCGCGTGATTGGCCATTGAGCAGCGCTGCCGCTGTCACTGCGTGAAGGCAAGAGGAAAAGAGGTGGGAGAGAAGTACAGCGGCAGAGGGCGTGTCATCAAGGTGCACATGACTTGGGTAGTGGAGAGAAGCAGGAGAAGCTAGACAGCAAACTGGTCAGCCGCCGCCACGCTGCAAAGAATCCGTTGGCGTCCGTGGTGCGCCGGTAATGTGCCTTTTCTTCTCTTGGGTTGTTGCCTCATGCTTACTTCTCACTATCACGCGCATTTTGATGACACAATGCAGCGCTGGCAGCCCCCATCGAAACACAAATGGAGAAGAGAACGTAAAAGCACACTGCTGCCACAGTGGTAGTAGTACGCTTTCTCACACTGGAGAAACAGCGAAACTACACAAGCGCGAGAGCAGGTCCACAGCGAGATCGAGAGACTCATTGGAAGCTACGAGGAGGAGGCAAGAGCTGCTACTAGAATAGAAAAAAACGACCAATCAGACCAGCGCCGAGTACAAGCCACCGAAAAAAAACACCTAAATATATCGAAAAAAAAATGCTACCGTCTGCATTCACGAACGCAAACGAATCAGCGCAAGCGAAAGCCATGTGGTGGTGCAACGCACACTAACACAGAGATGCAGACGCACACACGTGAGGACACACATAATTCTCACAAGCAGGCACATGCGATAAAGACACGGGGCACACACACGAACAAAAAAAGGGAGCAATTATGAAAAAAAAAGCACAAGAGCCATTCACGCGAAGGCATCAGGCACGAAAACAGTGAGAAAACGCGAAAAAGTTACACAAGTGAAAGAGAACTTACCCGAAACAAAAGACGCCGATCTCAGCGCCTTTTTTTGTGGCTTTTGTTTGTCTGTTTCTTTACGTTTCACACGTCCGTTCTCCGCCACGCAACGTGAGCTCGACAACACTCCACCCGGCATGTCGCAGGCCCCCATCGCGTGGCGCAAAGCAGTCGTGCACACGCTCTACAGCAATGCGCCGACTCCGTCATCCGAGCATGGCCTCTGCCTCAAAACACTACCGGCCTGCGAAGCGGAGGCCGCCTCACAGCGGCTCACATTGCGCCGGTCCCCACCTCGTGCGTCCCTCGGGGTAGCTCAGGCTCCCCCCGCCAGCAGGCAGTGTGAGGCGCGGGGCGGGGATGCGCTCGAGCTGCGGCGACACCATGCCCACCAGATGGATGGCGCAAGTGCGTTCACTGCCGCAGGCCGCTCCGGCGCAACGCCATCCACGACCTGACCGCCGACATCAGCAGCGACACATCGCCCTGTCCACCCCTACGTCACAGCTGCTTGGCCCTGCCACCACCAGAGGTTGTTCGGCATTGGCAGGGGACAGGGGGTGCTTGCCTTCCTCACACACAACGCGGGGTGTAACGGACCCTGGACACCACACTTAGGTGTCCCTTACCCCCGGTCATGAGGAAAGAAAGCGAAAAAAGAACAGCGGCAGGGTCACATCACCCTCCCCCGAGCACATGATAGCGGTACACTGCCCCTTCACGCGTGTATGCCGGAGGCATTCCCCTTTGTGTGTGTGTCGCTCGTCAACGCGCACGCACATACGCGCACACACATTGGAAAAATGTATATATACATATATATATATATATATGTATATAATGTTGATAAATGCAAACGGTACACACACACACACGTCAATGATAGAAAAAAGATGAGGAAGACACCCCTCATCAAACCACAAAAGAAATAGAGGTGAAGAAAGCGACAGGAAAAAGGAGCGCGGCGGGTTCACGTGAGGCCCACAAGATCAACTTCGGGTCGCTCTTCCGCTCGTCATTTGTGCGTGTGTGTGCGCGCGCACCTTTCCTATTTTCTAGCCAGCAAGCGAGTGTAATACAATGGAAAGGACCACAATCAAGTTTCAGTGGGAAACGTGGAGAGAAATGTATAGTTGCTTAGACGGACGGAGTGAGAGAGAGTCACAAGGAAAAGGTGAAGAAGTAGGTAAATGAAAATGAGGTTGCCTGGCTTCTTTGAGTGCGATGCACGGCTGTAGTACGGTGTGGCCACAGTCGGGAGGAAGAAAATGAGAGGTGCGCGCATGCAGGGAGAGATGGTAAAACAGACAAGACAGAGAGAGAAGCATAAGAAGATTGAGCGAGTGCCACTCAGAGAGGGGGTGAGGGGGAGAGATCAGCAAAAGAAAAAAACGCGGCGGAAAAAAAGAGGGCCACGTGACGTGGCAGGGCAACAGCGCTAATACAAAAGCAAAGCCTCTCACCAGATGTATGTGTTTGTGTGTGTGTTCGCGGCGTGAATGCGCACCCAGACGCAAACAACGCTGTGTGGACAAAGAGGGAGACCGGGAGTGATGCGAGAGTGGTAATGAGAAGGCGTGTTTGTCGGCCCAAACGACCCCTCGAGGCAACAAAGTCAACGCCAAACGTCGAAGGAAGCCGATAAGAAAACGAAGCAGGGGTGCGGTAACAAAAACCGGCGTTGTCCCGTTCTTGCCCTACTGAATCAAGCGGCCCGTCGCTCGCGGCCAATCCTCGTCGTCCGTCATGCGCACCGCTGGTGTGTTCAATGCGTCCGTGGAAGACGTAAAGAAGCGGTTGTTCGTGTTCTGCGAGCCTCCGACATTCGCGAATTCGTGGCCGTTTAGGTGCTCGGCGCTCATGGAAGTATTGGCGTTGCTGTTGGTACGGGACGAGGTGACGTCCATGATAGAGAGACGGACCGCAAAGGCGTCGCTCTGCTGGCCAGGAACCATGAGTGAGGCGGTGACAGGGTGGTTGCGGGTGGGAATAGCTGTGCGCGGCGTCAAAGCCCGATGCGACGCCGGCGACCCTCTTGCCGGGGAAGGATGCCTCGTGTTAGGCGTCCACTGAACAGCTCGTGTGCTGTTGGCGCCGTCGTTCGTGTGATGCTCCGCCCCGAAGCCGGGGCGGGATGAACGGTGGGGCGACGTGCGCACGCTATTGCCGTCTGCCACCGAGTTGGGCGTGCTATCCTGTAAGGAGTGCAAGGACGCGATCGTGGCTGGGTAGCGGTATATCCCGGCGTGCGCTCCAGTCGTGCGCGGAGCCTGCACCTCGAGTGCGCGCAGAGACGCATCAGTGGAGAGGCGACGCTGGCCGGGTTCGCTGCCCTGCAACAGCGGGCTGAGCACAGGTACCATGCCGACCTGATCCTCGGTGCCAAGGGAACTGGACCGGCTGCTGCAGCTGTCGAGTTCGCCCTTCCGTGGGAAGACCGGCGAGCCGCCGGAGCCGAAGGGGGCCGCAAGACTCACCGTGGTCTCGGCGGCCGACGGCGAGCTGAGAGGGACAGCGCCGGTGCTAGCGCGCGCCGTCGCACTCTTCGCCACCGCAAGGCCGATTCCACCTTGCTTTTCGGGTTGGGCAACTCCAAAAGGCGCAGCCGTCTTCTCTGACATCCCGCGCTTAAGAAACGCCGTAGGAGTGTGCGCCACCACCTCGTAGCCGAGCCCGCTTGCCACACGAACGAAATCCTCGCCGCACTGCAGCGCACGCTGCCGGAGCGCGTCGGCCTCTGCCCTGCCACTCCATGACCATTGCTCTTCAGTAGACCGCGCACCTGCGCCGCCGCGCCGGCCGGCAAAGGCAGCGCGTGGCACCTTCTCCGTGTCCGTCTCCTTCAAGTCCTTCTCAAGGAGAAAGGCGACATGGCGAAGCTGCTTACCTGTGCGATGGCCATCTGTCGACGCCTCGGTTGCGGAGAGAGAGCTCTCGGTAGCGGCGGCCGAGTCGACATCCGACGCCAGACTCTTCGAGAAGCAACGTCCTGGCATCGCGCCTTCTGAAACGTCAGCGGCAGGGACGCTATGTACATATATATATATATAGATTCTGTGGTCGGCGTGCGCCGCGACTCCGTTTGTGTGTGGTATGCCCTTTGCAACGAGAGTACCACACCGCAGAGAAGCTGGTCAGGGGGAAAGCAAGAAAATGGAGGAGTGAGGAATTCCACGATCAAAGAGCCAGCGGCGGCAGCGTTCCCAAAACGGAATCGGATATGCGAGGACACACACACACACACGTACACGTATACGAAGAGGGCGAAGAACGCCGATGAGCAATGATAGAGGGGAAAGGTGAAAGGGGGGAAAGGAGAATGAGGAGCAGCCGAGCCAAGGTTCAATAAATGTGGAAGGAGAGCGGCGAAGCAGCCCAAGAGGAAAACAAAAACCCCTAAAGGAGGAACGGAAAAAGAGCGGAAACGTTTGTTGCCGCTGCGCTTGCTGCTCTGGTCCAAGTACAAAGCATGTACTCCACAGAATCAGCAAGGACGACGCGACACAGGAGACAGCGAGGACGGAGAGGAAAAGCGCGCACACACAAGCACACTCACTCAAAGATGAGAGAGGAAAGAAGGAAAAACGCCACCTACCCAGACACATTCACCGACACACCGATGGCCAGAAAAGTCGCAACGACGGCAGAGAGACAAAACAAAAGAAGGTACGCAAAAGTGAAACGGAGTGTCTCAAAGACGGCAGAGAACCGCAACAAGAAGAGCCCAAGCGCGAAAATGGCGATATATATTCGTTTTGGGGGAGAAGTATTGTATTGATCTCTCTGCGCTCCTCAGCTGCTCGGGCAGCGTAGAATACACACACACACACACACACGTACACAGCCAAGGAGAAAAAAAGGGGGAAAGCTGGTGCGTTCAGTAGAAGGCACAGGGCGACGAGGAAGGCCAGAGCGAAGAGCCGCCCGGAAAAGGAGGCAGACAACGGAGAAGTCAGAAAGAGAAAAGGATTTGGAGAGGGATGAACATGGCGAGGGTAGACGACAAAGAAAGCGTTGACGTCGTGTGTAAGAGAGAAGGCTTGAATGGGAGGAGGGAAGAGACAGAAAGAACGAAAATCCGCGAAAAGGAGTGCGACCAAATTTGTTGGCGGCGACAGCGAGGACAGAGGAAGACAGAAGGAGTGGAGGAGAAATGTACACACGCACACAGAGAGAGAGAGATGCGATCTGCTTACGTATCGTGCCTCTCTCTCCTTCCTCTACTGTTTGCTCCTCAGCACGAGAAAGAGAGACACACGATAAACTTTTTTGTCAAAAAGCATTAATTTGTCCTCATCCAACACAACACATACAAGAAACGCGTAGCAGGCGAGAAAAGGAAACCAGAGAGGAAAAGAGCGCAATGAAGTACAGTCTCACAAATATGGTTATATAGTGCTTACATATCCGAGGTGGTTGCAGGTCGCTGTTGGACGTAACGCGGGTGACAGCAAAACGGCGAACTTCTCCTATCGTCGTCTATTTTCTATGTTTTGTTAGTCTTTCGAGGAAACGTTGGGGGGAGGGGGCGAACGGAGCGTTTGATGATAATCGCAAACTTTTTTTTACGCGCTCAGAGGCAATGGGGAACGCGCGTAGGCACACACGCACACACACTCTCAAACAAGATGTGTGTCGCTAGTGAAACCTGGAGAAGGGAAGAGGGAAGGAGTAAGCAGACGGGACAAAAAGAATGGAATAAAAAAGGGAAGACTGCGTTTGTGTGGCCAACGTGAAAGGCGGGAAGAAGTGTGAAGCAGCAGCCCAGTAGAGGAGAGAGAGCGAAGCGCCGTATAATGGTCATTACGGGGAGAGAAACGTGCAAGGAAAAGGATATGAGAAGAGATGAGAAAGAAAAACAAGCCAGCACCAATCGCAGCAAACCGAAACCAGCAGTGGAAATAGGACTCTTCAGTTTCCATTCCCAAATGGGCGGAGAGGGTTTGAGTGCCCTGAGGGTTCACTCTCTAGTGTGTGGAAGACTGGTATTGAGTGCCGTCGAGGAGCAGCGTAGCTCACACAGGGAATACACATCCCCTGCGCCTGCATGGCACACGGCACCCTTTTCCCTTCATCAAGGGCGCACCTTGTCTTGAGTCTGTGTTCCTGATTTCCTTTTTTTTTTGAAGAGGGTATGGAAAGCAACTTCAAAAAGACAACCAACGCCTCTTCATCGGCACCTCGCGTTCGACTTTTCCAACGAAATACAAAAGTCGGTCTCCGTCTCGCTCTAGACCAACACGAGCAGCGGCGCGAAGTCGTGAATCCGTCGGAAACACGCGCGCTGTAAAGCGCGAGGTGATACGAAAAGCGAAGCACGTAAGTACGCGTGCGCCGAGTACCACCTCTTCGATCTGTCGCCTCCTCATCACGCACAGACACACAGAGGTAAGAGCGTCAATTCGAAGGAAGCCGCCCTACGGAGGGCCGATGGGGCGTTTCATTGCGATCCGGTACGCTCTTGTTGTCGCAATGCTGGCGACCAAGAGAGGCTGGAAAAAGAAGAAGGTCATGACGACAATGGTGATGCCGGCCAGGATCGGCTTCTGCAGCCGCGGCACTTGACGGAGGTCAAGCCCCAGATACTCGTCGTAGAACTCGTAGGCGCCGCACCGAACCTGCAGCTGATACAGGCACCAGCCTACCAGCACCATGTAAAACACGTGGAGCCAGTCCGTGTACGGGTACGACATCATGACATGAAACGCGGTGTTTCTGTCTGCGTAATCGAAATCAGTCAGCATGTAGCGCATCTGCCGCCGCTGCACCGCCTCGAGGCCCAAGGTGCGGTACAGCAGATGGGTGTCCTCCTTCGATTTGTCCTCCATCGCCACGTAGTCATCACACGCATCCTTGCGCCCAACCAGCGCATTCATTCCGCGCCGCACCTGTGCAACAAGAGGGTGGCTCTTGTGCGCGTTGTGCAGCGCCTTCAGCTCATCACCGTCTCCCTTCAATTTCCCGAGCTCCACCGTAGGCGGAAACGCATAGCCCTGGAAGCGCAAGACGCCTTGCTGTTGCATGAACGTGACAGGGTCGTAGGCACGCGGTCCAGAGAACAGTGCCGCCTGCAACTTGGTGCTACTGTGGTGGTAATCGATTGGCTGCCCCTCCAAGCCGCGCTCCACCTCTTCCGCCGTGTAAACGGGCCCTTTGACGCCCTTCGTCGCAGTCCCCTCTGCGCTGTACTTGGAACAGAAGTCTGCGAAAAGTTTATCGTACTGCGGGGTGCCCTGGTAGTACTCAAGCCTCTTGATGTCCGTCTCCAGCTGCTTGGCGGTGGGTTTCGGGGCCGCCCGCTGCCTCTCGTCTTCCAGTTCCTCTGGTGTCTTCTCTACGGCAGCAAACTCGTGCGACGCTGCGAACATGCTTCGCTCCTTTGCGGTGCTACAGCTACTGCCTGCACCAACACCACCACCGCTCAAGACGCCAGCCGTGGGGTCGGCGCCGAGCGGTGTTGACTCCGATCCCCGGCGAGGAGCGTGTTCTCGGAGGGTGCGCAGGCGACTACGGTGCGATGCATCCAGTGCGCCAACCGCTGACACATCCCCTTCTGCAGCAGGCGGTGCCTGTGGAACGCTGTAGTAGTACGCGCTCGTGTCGATCCCAGAACATTGAAGAAGAGAATGCCCAGCGTGCACGCTTGTGCTGCGCACTCTCGCAGCATCAGCATCCATGTAGATGGGGGCGGCCCGTTGGCGCTCGGCAATCGACGGAGCCCGATCAAGGCCTTCCGGGAGCTGTACCTCCTCGCTGCGGCGCGTCAGATGTTGTAGTGGGCTACCCGGTTTGAGAAAAGCGAGTGATTCATCGCTCGGGTCGCGCTCCTCAGGCGGGACATAGAGCGCAGGCCGTGGTGGCGCGGGAGTATCAATGATGGGTGGCAACTCACCGCTGGAAGTGGACCCTTTGGGACTGGATTCAGTTGCTTTCTTCGCTTGCGGGGCTCGTGGGGTAGCAGCGGTGCTGGTGTCGGTGACGCTAGTACTACTGAAATGCCGTGCGGCGGCAAGGCTTTCTGTAATCAGAAGAGAAGCCCTGCAGTTTGGTCGACTCGCACGCCCGTTACTGGAGCGAGGCAACACACCTAGGCAGCGGCCAGCCGCAGCAGCAGCGCATTCCGTAAAATATCTACCCTTCATTCCAACAGTAGCCTTGTCCACAGCGTCCTGATGCCCTGTCGAATGCAGCAAAAGGGCTGTCAACTCCACTACCCAGCATCTGCGGGTGCTACTCTCACCCTCCCCCTCCTCCTAGAGCAGAGACAAGACCCCAACAGAGAGATCAATGAGAACAGAAGTGCGTTTGAAGGCCCCCTGCAAAGGTGCAAGGCAGCAAGCGACTGCGTGCCAAAGGTGTAAAGGCGACTGTAGGTGGTCGCGGAAGCGAGGCAGAAGAGGGGTTGTGCGCGATGCCTTTTCTTCGGTAGAGACCACCTTCATATAGGCACACAGGAATCAAGTGGGGTGAAAGGCTATAAAAAAAAAGTAGGCGGAGAGTAGAGTGTCTCTTGCTCATCAGGCAGCAAAAAGAAAGGGGGCGCATATCACCGCTCTGAGGCATGGAAGGCGACAACGTGCGCTACCAGCAGCAGCCGAGTGTGGCTTGTGCCGCGCGAGAGTCGTTCCGCGCAGCAGCCGTGCTTTCTCCTTTCATGAGGGGGAGTGCAAGCCCAGATTGTCGCTGGCCCCGACCGGTGCAATGATCCGACAAAAGAGAAAGGAAAGGAAAGCTTGTGCGAGCCGAGCTCGGGATCGTCCCTGTCTCAACGCATTTCCTTTTTGTTGCTGCCTCCCTTCTCTCGTCCCCTTTCGAATAAAGTCCCTCGTATTTTCTTTGCTGTTACAGAAATTGTTTTGTTTCGCTTTTTCTCCGATATGGAGCAGAAAAAGATAAATATATCATACTAAGTGGAAACATGTGTACAAGAACTGCACGCACACGCATCCAGAAAGCGCCAAGTGCAGAAATAGTGATGGTCACTGAAAGACATGTATTCGTAAAAAAAAAAATGAAAAGAGAAACAACAGCGACAACGAAAAAAAGGAGGGGTGCATGTGTGTGCGGTAGCGCTACATCACTTCGCGTTAAAGGACACAAAACGAAAGAAAGCTGAGGAAGAGTGAAAAAAAAAAGAAGCGAAAAAAAAGCACGAAGCGCAAAGATATGACGCGGGAAGGAGTGCAGCACAGCGCTACGGAAAGAAAGCCCATCCGCATACTACCGTTTCACACAGAATGTATGTCAGCACACCCTTTTCGACTCTTCAGAGATGCATGAATGCAACCACATGAGTCCAACCATCGTTATTAAACATCTGTTTTTTGTTCCCCGTTTTCGAAAAGTGGAGTGTTTTCTTGTTTCCGTTTTCCACCCCTTGCCCATGCTCGTTCAGCCAAGGTGCGTCAAGATGAACGCTCCACGATTCGCTCCTGAGCTCTTCTCAGAGTCGGGGAGTGTTTGAGAAACTACAGCCACGACTCCACCCTGAATTTCTGATAACCTGGAGTGCATATATGCACAGCCCTCTCTTCTGAGCACATTGGGTGGCCACATCTCTCTCTGCGAATCAGAGGAGTGGAAGCGTAGATAACAGAAACTACACATCCCACAGATATACATGTATAAGCAGCTACGCGCGTAACGCAGAGAGATCCTCAGACTGCCGTGTCACTCCTTGCTGCGACTCCTCACTGTTGTACAGAGCAAAGAGAAGACGGCTCGGTGACATCGGGTTTGCTTCGTAAGATCCATTCTACGCGTGGCCTGAAGCGTGCCGAGGCATGCATAACAACACTCTGCACACATCTACCATGAGACAAAGGTGAACTTACTCCCTCTCCTTCGCAGCTGCGTGGCTGCAGTCAAGCTGTGGCGCATCCCGCTCCTCCCCACTCCATTTTCAACACTTTTTATGAGCGCGTCCGTTCTCCGCCACAACGTGAGCTCGACAACACTCCACCCGGCATGTCGCAGGCCCCCATCGCGTGGCGCAAAGCAGTCGTGCACACGCTCTACAGCAATGCGCCGACTCCGTCATCCGAGCATGGCCTCTGCCTCAAAACACTACCGGCCTGCGAAGCGGAGGCCGCCTCACAGCGGCTCACATTGCGCCGGTCCCCACCTCGTGCGTCCCTCGGGGTAGCTCAGGCTCCCCCCGCCAGCAGGCAGTGTGAGGCGCGGGGCGGGGATGCGCTCGAGCTGCGGCGACACCATGCCCACCAGATGGATGGCGCAAGTGCGTTCACTGCCGCAGGCCGCTCCGGCGCAACGCCATCCACGACCTGACCGCCGACATCAGCAGCGACACATCGCCCTGTCCACCCCTACGTCACAGCTGCTTGGCCCTGCCACCACCAGAGGTTGTTCGGCATTGGCAGGGGACAGGGGGTGCTTGCCTTCCTCACACACAACGCGGGGTGTAACGGACCCTGGACACCACACTTAGGTGTCCCCCTACCCCTGCCTTCAGGGGGCTGGGGCAAACAAGAGAAAAAAAAAAATAGAAAAAGGGTTGAAGGGGAGATTCCAAGCTGGGCAACGTGTCGTCGTGGCGTCGCTTTTTCTCGGGCCTCTACAGAGACTCTTTTGCGCACTCCTACTTCTTGCGATACGTCGCGAGCTCCATGACACGGATGTCGGCTGTGTCTTCCGTCTTCGGAAAGGCCACCGGAATGGACACAACCTCGCCCACCTGCTCTACCGCATCACTGCCGCCCAGCAGATGGAAGATCTCTGCTTGATAGTTGCCTTTGAACGTGATCAAGGGGTCAGTCAAGTACGTGTTGTCCTGCGCGTCAGCGTCCTCGGCGCTCTTCTTGATGTTATCCCAGTTGTAGTCGCCACCAATCACGAGAAGACCGCCCTTTGCGACACGGCTGAGCAGGTGGGCAGGAATGGCGCTTGGTTGGTAACTGCGCTCCAAGCAATTCCAGCACACCACCAACGACAAGTCGGAGAGGTGGGAGTGCAGGTTTGTGGGGTCGGACTGAAAGAAGGTAGCGCGCTTGAGGGTCGGTTCCCACCGGAAGTTCTCACTCTTCACAGTATGGGCAGTGCGCTCCCCGTTGGCTGAGTTCTGGACGCTGTACTGGCACTCGCCGCGCTCGCGAATGGCGAAGCCAGGCATCAGACGGCGCGCCGTATAGTCGACGCCAAGTACCTGTTGAAAGGACGTCGTTAGCTCGAATGCGACGCGGCCGCCGCCGCATGCGATGTCCATTGCTCTCACCGCTGGCACCGTGGCATGTTCCGCGAACATCCTCCTGGCATACTCGGCGATCGCAACACAGCCGTTTGGCAAGCCCTGGAAAGAGTCGCGGAAACAGGTGTTGGTAATGGCATCCACCTCAGGATCGAGACCAAGACAACCACACTTGCTCTGCGGTTCAAGTACATCAGGTCCCTCCACGTAGCGCAAGCCAATGTACTGGAAGAAGTGGCGGCGAAAGGCAAAGCGGGCGTCGCGGGTGGCCATATTGCCGGTGCTCGCCCACGTCCCACCCTTCATGCACGCGTGCTGGCCATCGAATGTCGGGAGAGAAAAGTCATCATAAAAGGGATGAACCCGATACCCAGGGTAGGGGTGGACGCGGGTCTCGCAATGCTGCCACACGTTGCCGATCACGTCATAAAGGTCGCCGTGCTTGAACTTGCTGACAGGACAGCTGCTCTGGTAGTGCTCGAGGTTGATGTTTCCAGGCGCCTTCTCACCCCACTCCGGCTGATCCTTTCCGATGTACCGGTCAAACAGCAGCGTCCACTCCTCCTCGGTCAGCATGCGAATCCTCTTGCCCAGCTGCTCGCTCTTGAAGGAGCAGAAGGCGTGAGCCTCGAGGTTGTTGAGCTCGCATGGCCAGTCCCACGGGAGATCGATCAGCTGCGTCTGAAGACGCAGCGCGAAGCCGCTCTGGCGGGTCTCGTCACGCACCCAGAACCACGGGTGCTCCGGTTTCTTCCACTGCACCCACTTCCAGCCCTCTTCGTCCCAGTACCGCTGCACATTGTACCCGTCTGCCTTCATGAACGTGAAGAACTCAGCGTTGGAGACGATAAACCTGCTCGCTTTGAACGGCGCCACCTCCACTATGTTGCATCCATTCGTGTAGTCGCAGTCCCAGCCGTACACACGAGAGTTCGGCATGCGGCCTACCTGTACTTTGCCGCCCGCGATGGGCACGAGGTCGTTGATTGGAGCTTGAGTGCCCGCGTCGGGGCAGCGCTGCCAAATGTCAGACATGACCGTAGAAATGTATTTCATTGGCAACTCGCGAACGTGCACGGAGACGGTCTCGAAGTGAATGCGCTCATGCTCGGCGCACATCAGCATCACCCACCAGAAGGCGTTAGCGTCATTATCGGTGCTGTTTGCCAGTGTCAGCGGCATCTTGAGGGGAAACTTGCCGCTCGACATGAGCTGGTCAATGCGGTCGCGCACCTGGCGACGGTACTCGCACACCGTCTCCACGCTAGGCCAGGAGTAGTGCGCCTCGTTCAAATCATCCCAGCTCATTTCATCGACGCCGATGGCGCACATATTCTCGAGCCTCGGGCTGATCCGCTCCGTTAGGCCAGCCACGCGGAGCTTATTGATATAGAAGCATGCGGTGTGGCCGTAGTAGAAGATCATGGGATGGCGAAGTTTGTGAATGGGCGGCACAAGGAAGGACTCCTCATATGCAAGGCAGTCGAAAACCCTCTCGAACAGCTCCATTGTGTTGTGAACGTAGTTTCGGATCTCCTCTATCTTGGCCACCGGGTCGCCGCTGTCAACTGTTGGCATGCGTTGCGAAAGCAGGTTTCGAGGGGTTGCGAGTTTGTAGCGCTCCTCGGCCTCTTGGCCGCTGTAGTGACGAAGGTGCAGCGCCTTCATTGTGTCTCTGGTTCCAGAAAACAATACAAGTCCGTGCAGCAAAAAGAAAATGAACTAATATATATATATATGTATTCGAAGCTTACTCCGAAATAGGACGAATTTTACCAAAAGACAGAGCACACACCCAACCACTTGTACTTCAGGGTGCACGGAAAGTAAAATCCACAGTAAAAAAGGTAAGTATTAGGCTGCACGAAGAAAGGAAAACGCAAAAAAGAAAGCTCCCTCGACCTGAGTGAGAAAGGGAAACTGAGAGAAGAATAAAAGGAGAGAGAGAACGATGTCACAAGATAGGCATGATGCATTGCGATCCATGTGTTTCCAACTCTTCCTGGTTGGTGAGTTTCCCATTGCCGTGGACGAGTACACCGATTTGGTATCCCTTTGCTCGCGACCTCGATACCTCTGGAGCTGGCACAGCTATCAGTGAGAATTCTGTTATTTTCAGGTCCCCATCGGGTAACCCTACCCACGAATAGGTAGACTTACGTATCCCCCTTTTCCGTCACCCAAGGATCCCCCTGTCATGGTGAGTAATCAAGAGGGCGGGTGGAGGGAAAAAGCAAACGCTTGTCATGACTCCATTCCTCGAGATCTGAAATGAGCAGAAGAACAAAATGAAGAAAAGATACGTGTGTGGTGAAGCATGTCATTGGAATCGTGGAAAGTGCCTTGACTCACTCCTCATCATCCTATCGTCTTTTTTATTACTTAGATCATCCCGCCCTCTTTCATTCCTGTCGTAAGCTTTCAAAGAAAAAAAATGCGACAGGGTAGCGGAAGACAAACGACTACTGAGTAGGGCGAAGGCATCGCGCAGAAGAGAGAGCCTGGCGGAAAAACGACAGCGATGCAGAAGGCAAAGAGACAGGGACGAGAGAGGAAAAGCATGAGCAGAGGTCCAAGGAGAACCAATGGCGCGGGCGTAAGATCTGCGGTACTTGCTAGCAAAATATATATATACATATATTATTATAAAGCCACCACCAGTTAACGTGTGCTGGAAAGAACATTCCTGACATCTCGAGAAAGCGTCCCGAGGTGAAGGAGCACAACAACGCCAGGTGCCGTGCGAGGATGCACGCAGGCACGGCTTGAATCGCTAACTGTGAGTTCGAGGAATCGATGCAGTGTCTGAGCCGTAAGCAGCAGCAGTGAAATCAATGAGCAGAGAGAGTGGTGCTTGCAGTACAGCAGAACCTTCCATCAGCGCGCATGTCCGTGAAGAAAAGAAAAGAGCAAGGGGAAAAAAGCAACTCGCGAGCACGCGAACGTATCACGAGAAAAAGACATGCAACAGTGTGTAGAGCTCACTCAACTCCGTAGCTAGCAGCTTCTTGCGGGCTTCTAGAGTGGTCGATGACTCCGTTTGTGTGCACTTGGTGGAGCGATGAGCCAGCTCTGTGGGCTGTATGCACGCAGCCGTGGCAAAGGGTAAAACAAGAGAGCCAGCGGAGCAAGAAACACCGTACAAGCTGAACTTGTGATTCTCAAACCTACACGGAAGTGTCATTGGTTGTGTTGCCTCCTTTTGCGTGCTGCTGGTTTCTTGGGCTGCGCAGTTGTCGAGTACATTGCGCTGGCCGAGCTTTGCCAACAGTGCCGTGCTCCGTTTCACCAGGACAGCGTAGTCGCTTTCATCCCCACACGCTTCCTCGGGAGTAGACGTGAAAGGGATGGCGCTTTTGCTGCTGTGCAGTTGGTGCCGTGCCTCACGTCCGGGGATCGCGGCCGAGTCATCTTCATCACCTCTGGCTGCCGCTTCTGACGCGTTCCCTCTGTGACGTTTCCTGGCGGCGTCCATTCTGCACCGCTGGCCCTTTTTTTTCTGCGGAGGGGCAACGAGTGCTCTGACAGTGGGTAGCGTGCGCCCCTCCTGGGAAACAATGGGTTCTTGTCAATGAAACCTTGAGCCTTTGCAGAAGCAGTGGGGATCCCAGATGACGAACAAGTAACAGTGACCTCTATGAAGAAAAGAAGTACGCGAAGCAGAATAGGTGTCGAGAAAAACGAAAAAAAAAATGAAGTGGATGCACCACGGCAAATGGTTTGGACAACATGCATACTTGGATAAGCGAGGAGAAGTGCGAAACACCACGCATCGATTGTGATGGCCCTGTGGCACACTCGCCATCGCCCCCCCCTGTTTCGCGGTCAGATGCATGACGGCATCAAGGAGTCATTTGGTGTAAGCAAAAGGAAGGGGGTCGAAAGCGCCTGCGAGCGTTGTTTCGCTTCACGTATTCGCAAATTGAAAAGGCAAGCGCTTTGTCGGCGTTCCATCCCTTTACGTATACTCGAGTGCAATGTTTCGATGCGTGCAGAGCAGCGGCAGGGACTTCAAACGGACTAGACACTCCTCAGTGACCACAAGACAAGTAGAAGCCCCATCATGGAAGCACCCAAAACGGCGAGAATCAAGGCGGAAGACGCGACAGATTCATTTTCCAGTCCCTCCACGGCAAGATAGTCGTCGCCGGTGTAGCAGTAGGAGGTGTTCCCGGCCCCGTCGCACTGGAATGATTTACCATGCAGCCAAGTATAGATCACGGCACCGTATCCCCAGCGCAGGATGCTGAGAACGCCGAGAAGAGGCGGAAGTGTGCGCAGGTTCAGAAGAAACCCTGAGAAAATGATGCTGTACCCAAAGTACGCGTACGAGACCCACGTCACCCACCGCCGCGAGGGAAGCAGAGTAACCAAATACTGAAAGGCAGCGTGGGTGCAGGTGACGAGGCCAACCAATATGGCCAGCGAGTAAGACGAGCGCAAGACAAATAGTACAAATGGCAGGAAGAGGGCCAAGTAGACGCTGCGGATGAGCACAATGCGGACGCAGAGACACACGATAAAGCTCAGAGACCCGTACAGCTTGCGCTTCCGGTGGCCAAGTGCAACGCGGAGTTGATCACGCATGCTCTCGATCGCGGCAAGGTTTGAAAAAAGGACAAGCACAAATGCTATAAAGATGAGCCCGCGGATGTTGTACATGCCGCCTTGATTCTCTGGCTGCGAGTGCACTGCCACAGTGAGAACGATCAGCCCGATGGAAAGGAACGCAACGCCCAACAGCAGCTCAGCATCCGCCGGAATCTGCTTTAGCGTGTACCTGAGCAGCACACCAAAACGCCAGACGCCATGTGGTAGTGCACGGGGTGGGGGAGGCGAGGTGTGCGTTGTGGCAACACTTCGAGCGTTGACAGGGTCCAGCGACGAAAGGAGAGCCGCATGCACTGATGAGTCGTAGTACTTGGCGGCGTAGAACATGGTCTGCGACTCACTCTCGGCCCACTCCACTGCCAAGTCCATCAGGTCTCCGCTGGTCGCCACTTCCACAACGGCGCTGGTTGACGCACTGCCCCCTTCAGCCGCACGGCAGTAGAGCGGCGGCGGCGTGTCATTCAGGACGTCCATCAGAAAAACGCGCGACGAAAGTCGCGGCGGCGTGCATATGACTGAGTACAAGCGACTCTCTGGCGCCTTCACACCCCTTTGTGAAAAGGGGCTGGAATCCGAAGGGGGGAGCGATGGCGCGTGGAAAGTCCGCAGATCCTCCTCGGCAGCTTGTGCTTCCGCGCCATGACCCAGCACTCCTTTCCAAAGCGGCTGCGGTATGTGCCTCGGTATGCGAAGGGAGTTGAAGTATGATATGGCGTCTTGGCACTTCCCGGAGAACAGTACCACTCCCCCAGCGCCAAATAGGAGGAGTGTGTCGGCAGCGCTGTGCAGGGGCATGGGCATCGATCGCGTACTCAGCACCACTGTTTTCGTCACGTCTACGCAGAGTCGGGAGAGAAGCTGGGTGCACTCGTTTTGCTCTACCAGACCCATGGCGTCGAAAGGGTATGAAAAGAACAGCACCGGTGGGTCCAGCACGAGCTCAAGCGCCACCTGCAAGCGGAACTTCTCCGACTGTGAGAGGTCTGCGACTTTCTTGCCGAGATCGAGACTGACGAAGTTGGCGGCTGCTAGCACCAACTCTCGCGTCCAAGTGCGCTGCTCCTTGCAGTGGAGATGCACCACAAACCACAAATTGTCCTTCACTGACAGGAGAGGGACGAAGAGGGACTCTGCCCCCACGTAGGCAATGAGGCGCAGTCGAGTTTGCGCGTCGACAGCCGCATCACCGACCCAGATATCCCCTGACGCCTGTGCACCTCGCCCTGCTATTACCGTCATCAGCGACGCCGCAGCAATACCGTCCACGTCGGCCACCACGTGCAGCCTCCCTCGCCTGAACTGGGCAGACACAGCCTGGCAGCAAATACGACCGCGACGCCCATTGGGATAGAAGCGTTGCAGCCAGGGTCGCTGCACCACGGCGACGTTACGCACAGCCACGTCAATGCCGTCAGAGCGAAACACAGAGTGATAGTACTGCCTCATGCGCTGCCCTCGCACTTCGGCGTTATAGTCATCGGCGTTAAAGTTTCGCCCATACAATCGCCCGTCGGCAGATGGGTAGGAGTTCGCGGTGGGGTTGCCCACTAACGGCGTGCTTTCGAAAATCATTCAAGAATATGCGCGAATCGGACTGGGGAGAGAGGACAAAAGAGGGAAGCGATCTGAATGAAAGCATGCTAGTATGCTGCCACTAACTCTCCTTGCAGCCAAAGAAAATAAACAAGCACCTGCCACGGAAGTGTTTGGAATGACTTCCGCGTCACTCATTGACGCATAAGTACGGCAGCGCGCAGCGGTTTACCTACAGCCAAGAAACAAATCGGAGAAACATACCTCTTTCGCCGCGCCTCAGCTGTAACGTGTGCCATCCGTGAGAGTCTCATCCTGTAGACAGCCGACAAGGCAACGCGGTAGTTTCATCAAAGCTCGTTTGTTGTTTGTAAATACAAAGAGATATGTTAAAGTGAAACACGCAACATGATGCGCACCAGGCGGCACGCCAATGAAAGACGGTGCTCTTTGTCGCGCCTTCTGTGCGGCGCCCTCTGCTCCTTTGTGCATCGTCCCTCTCTCTGTCGTTCTCCTTTCCACCTCGACCAAAGCGACAGAAGAAGGGGCAAGATAGCTTTACAGCTGCCCATAGGAGCGCAGAAACGGAGAGCAACAGCAAGGACGAAGGATGAGGTGGGAAGACACGCGCACTTGAGAGCAGAAGCGAGGCGCTGCACTCGATCTCTGCTCTTTTTTCCTTGCTATGTTCTGAGGCTCACCCAGCACAAAGCAACCCAAAACACTGCGTTTATAGTGAAAGTGAGAAAGGGGGTTTAGGAGAGGGGTTGAGGGGATGAGCTCCATAGCCTTCCCCCAGCACGTCAAAGAAGGCGCCAGAAAAGAAGATAAGGCTGTAGAGAGGAGTGGTCGCAATTCAAAATCCTCATTCCTCATCATCTATTTCTCAAAGAAGAGTGCGAAAGAAGACGTCTCATGACGGTTGCGACGTGTACGCGACGTGCAGCGTAGTGAAGCCAAGGCACAACGCAAGCAAGGATGAAAACGGTAGGCCAAGGAGTGGTGGCATCACACATGCATTCACCACACGTCGTGCCGAGATACTTCACCGTCAGCACAGTTTCCGAGCGCGTCTCCGTTTCGGCACCGCTGCTCAAGTCCGCTCAGACTCAGTCGACAACCGTCGCGAAGGGGGAGGTGAATGAGCACAAAGAGGGCCGAAAAGGGGGGCCACACATCTGGCGGCAATGGCAACGCAACAGCAGCAAGCGCAACGCTCTCATTCCGCCGAGCTTCGGCTTGAAGAGGGAAAGAGGTAGAGCAAGAGGGAAGATGCTGCAGCGCGCAAAGCGCCTTTTTCTTCTGGACGCGCGACGGGCAGCAAGGCATGCTTGTAGGGACTGCAAAAGTGAAACCTCCTCACCGCTGTCGCATTCAAGAAACACCACAGCTGTGCAACCGACATAGATAGTTCGCAGCACTCCCTTACGACAGCTGACAGTCACCCTGTTCTCGCCCGACACGCTGTCTGTGGCTCCCAGAACCGCAGACGTCGCGTACACAAAAACACAAAATCGAGCGGCGCCACGGTGCGCGCGGGCACGTGCTCGGACTCTTCCCTCTCCCTCTCGAAGAAAAAAAGAAAAGGTGTGTTGGACGGAGTGTATACATGACGCTCTCGTAAGTATTCACAGACACAAGCACACATCACAGCAATCACATCAATGTCATCCACAACTATAGACAGCAAAGGAAAGGAGGAAAGGGGGAAGCAAGGCATGGGTGACGCAAAAGGAGCAATAGCGAAAAAAGAAGGGCGAGAAAAGAGGAGCACAGCAAAGTAACAAAGTCTTTTGAATTCCCAGTCTTCGGCCTTTCCCCGTTTATCTTACTGCGGCTGAGAGGGGAGAAGGGGCTCTACGAAAAGAGCGCACGAAAGAGCACACCGATATGTTATCACATGAGATTAAGTGGGTCGAGCTGGTGTGATGCGGTAGCCATTTGGTAGAGGAGCTAAAAGACAACAAAGCGAAGAGAAGCAGCAGATGGTGCTTTTATTCGTTCTTGTTCTTTTGCTTAATATAGGTGATTCCTCCAAGGATAGTGCGTGCATGTAATCACCTCTTGCCAGGCGGTGCCGCCTCTATGGACTTTTCCTCCGTGGATGTACTCTTTGGTTTTTCCTCTGCTGCCTTCGGCGCGGGCGGCGGCCTCACAGCCTTTCGGCAACGTGCGCCGATACCCAAAAGAGCCTTCTCAGTGATGGGCTTTGAGCCGGCGCCGTAGTCGAATGCGTCAAACACTGTCGACACAACGTGGCTAGAGTTGTGCGTCTCTTGACCGATGCACTCGATGACATCCGAGACCACCACGCTCTCCTCAGGAAGCTTCTTCTTGCTCAACTTTTCGAACATCCTCTTCACGTTTTCTTCCGTCAGGTAGGCCCCGACGGCTTCCTGAAGACCCTCGAAGCCAATGTCAGAGTCGCTCTTCTCAGCAGAAGAGGTGATCTTTTCAATCTTCTCTACAAGCTTGTCTGCGCTGTTTGGCTCGTCGCTAATGGAAGACATCGTGTCGACAGTCTCACATAACGTTTCGAGACTCGCACGAACCGTCTCTGGCAGATTCTGGATACCTAAAAGCTGCCGCCGCTGCTCGACTGGCAAGTTGTTCATGGACTTACGAATGCTATACCGAGTCGGCTTGATCCACCAGAGCGTGTTGTATGGAACACTGTCATCCTGCGCCAGAGAGTTCCACCACTCCAGCTGTACTCGGAGCGTCTCAGTTCCCTCTGTCCACCGCATGCCGCGTGTTTGGTTGGCCTTGACAAGCTCGTCGTTGTTCATGCCGTCAAGCCCCTCCAGGCGGATGAGCCGGTCATCCTCGCGAGCCTCGTGGTATCGGCGGATGATCGAGCGCCGCATAATAGGAGACAACACGCGTGTGGGGAGGAGGGAGTGATACCATTTGTAGACCCCAACAGACCGACCGAGACCAACTACGATGTTGTCCGGAACCTTGAATACACTAAACGGCCCATCACGGCCAAAGTACGGCGCCACCAGACGGATGTCTTTGGGGGCGATTGAGTCGCCCATAACGGCACGTCGGATCACCTCCTGCTGCTCCTTGTCAAACGTGGCCAACGCTGTGGCAGACAGGTAGTCCATCGCGCGCTGACGAGCACGCAGTGTCTTCATCGCGTCGCCGTACAGGCGGTTGCGCCCCTGGGACTCCGACTCGAAGGTCGACGGAATAAGCCCAGGAAACATCTTTAACGCGACCGGCAAAAGAAGTTCGGCAAAAGGAACCACAATGAAGAAGCTAAACGGCACCAGCCGCAATAGATCCTTAGTTGAGCTCTCCAAGAGAAGTCGCTCGCGTCTCGTGAGAGCGACACCTTTCTTCAGCTGACGCGAGTACTTCCAGGCCAAGCGTGTGTTGATGAAGAAAAGCCGAAACCCATGATACACGTGGCGCAGGCCCTCGTAGGCGATACCCATGTAGTACTTCACCTTTGATGGTGGCTTCTTCGCGACTCGCTGGGCGGACGCGCTAGACACCTTCGCTGTCGACTTTGCCACCTGCGCATTGGCGCGGCGTACAAGGGTATTCCGCAGCATTTGCCCGCCACCCGCTATCCAGCAGAAGTCTTGCTGATGAGAAAAGTCCAAGCAAATGAGGCAGCAGTGGTGCAGAATCGCGATGGGTGCGAATACGATGTGTAAAAAAAGAGGAAGTATGTGACTATGATCAGAATTTTGAGAGTGTAATGTGTTTTTCCTTTGTGTGTATGTTATCTAGCGGTCACGATCAAAGCTGCACCATTGGGCGAGGGCGAGAGTCAACATATAATGGAAAGGGCCTCTTAATCAAGATGGTGTAAGGAAAAGGCAGAAGCAGCGAGTCGTGCTCGGCAGTTCAGCTGCCTTATGAAGGGCACTGAAGCAGGTGCTCGTTCCAGGGCTACGCCGCGTGTGTTCGTAGTTGTCTATGTCTGATTCTCGTGCGCTCGCCAAACCGTGGAAATATCCCAGCCCCTCAGTGCCATTGCGGACAGGCTTCTAGTTTGGTATCGACACGATTTCGCTCCTTTTGTTCAGTTAGCTGCGCCCATGTGCAAAAAAAAAACGGATGGAGGAATGGGCACCACGCGTGCGGAGGTGATCCATCGCGCGTCGACATTCTGTCTCCTCATTCCTACGCCTCCTTCTTCTTCTTCGACTCCTCCGCCGTCTCGCTCTCCGCCGGCGCCTCCTCCTTTGCGAATCCGAAAAGATCCAAAACAGCTTCGCAGACAAACGCGGAGAGGGATACCTCCTGTTCTGCATGCGGCTCACCCCGCGCTGGCTTCTCTGAAGAGGTTGTGAAGACACTAAGTATATCAAAGCTCCATGCCGCCTTGACATCCCCGTTGTACACGGCGACAGCAGAGAATGTGACGAGAAGCCATGGTACGATGAAGAGGAGCGCTGGCTGGCCATGTTGGAAAATCAGCATAACAGCCATAGTGTTCACAAGACTCAGAGTGTACGCGACCATCGACGTGGCAAAGTACAGGCTTCCCCTCCTCACATAGTCCTTCGAGAACACCAGCGTTTGGCATATAAAAAGGCCAGGCACAATGATGTCACCGAGTCCAAGGAGGCTTTTCTTGGAGCAGTCGCCAAAGATCGTCTGAGGAAACACGAGTTTTATTGGTCCGTCAATGCCGGTCGCCACCATCAGCATGACGTCCGACCCAAAAACCCAGAAAATGTCGTAGAAGAAGAGGCCAATCAGCAGAATGAAAGAGGTCGTGAACCCATTCACAGGAAACCTTTCAAGAGCTGTGACGGCGATAGAAAAGGCCAGTATGTTGCTTGCGATCCAGTTCTGAGCAAAAAAGCTGGCGCACCCGGTTCCTACGCAGATCAGTCCGGTGACAATATTGGGCTTGATATACCCTTTCACGAGCATGTGAAGAGCGAAGACGCTAATCAAGCTAAGATAGAAGGAAATCAGGATGTTGAAGTATTCCTTCGGAATAAAGCGCAAGGAAACGTACAACGAAAACAGCATGACAGAGCCATTCAAAGGCATTGACAGCGCCTCGTCTGTTTGGAGTGCGATGTCAGATTTCCCTTTCATCATCACCTTCCTGCACCGAAGCGCCCCTACCGCCACTGCGGTGATGGCGCACGTAGCCAAAAAAGTGAGAGCGATGTAAACCTGCGGCATTGCGCCTCGCAAAAAAATGAAGGACTGAGTGCAAGGAATGCAGAGCACCGCATAAAGAAGGCTGAGAGAATCTCAGGGAAACGAACGCAAGCAAGTGCCAAGAAAAAAAAGGGAAAAGTGAATGCAATGTGAAGTGAAACTACGGATGTGTGACTCGTGCACCTTGCCACAACGGCAGGCTCATTTTCGAGGGCTGAAAAACGTTCAATCGCTCCAGCCCTGATCGCTTTCAAGGCAGCATGCACAGCCACTGCGGCTGCAATGCTGCTGGTATGAAAACGAGAGAGCAAGCCACTGCCCTCTGCTATCTAGCTGCCATTTTTTTTTATTTGCCGCCTAGCTACTTGGTTTTGTCTTCGATGCATAGCAGTGCCTGGTATGACTGCTTCACACCCGATCCTGGCATGGCCATAGAAAGCCTCAACTGTTCCGCTTCCTCTTTGGGGGTGGCAGCTCGCGCCCGTACTTCTCTCTGTGCTCCTTTTCCAGTGCCAAACGTCTTAGAGAACCTCGGTGACGCTTCGACTTGAGATGTATCACCATCTGACCGCGACCGTAGACCAGAATCTTGCATATTTTGCACTCCTTTTGTGAAACTGGCTCGCGAGAAGCCAGCTGCTGCTTTAATGGAAACAGCGATTCTGCGAGAGGCTGCACCGGGGATGTCCCTAAAAAAGTATCCAAAGTCCTTTGAACAGAAGGCAGAGCGTCCACGCCCTCCTGTACCCATAGCTGCACAAAGTGAGTCGGTGCCTCTTTCAAGGAAGAAGAGTGCAAAAGTGGAAGAAGGCGGTTTTGAATCCATCGCTCCTGCTGTCGGGCGTACCGGCGAGTATTCGACTTGATTTGTGCGACTGCGTTCTCACAATCGCTGCTCGAGATTAGTGACGGATTATCGCTAGTAAAGAACTGGGAAAACTCTTTGCATCCAATCGCCCCGGAGAGACTATTATGCGGGAGCTTCCTACCGTTTTTCAGCCAAAATGCTTTGACCTCGCCCAACATCCCGCGCTGAAGCATCAAGTCAACGCGCCTGTTCAGAAAGTCGTCCAAAACCTCACGCTCCATTCGGACCCACACAATAAAGAGCGCGTTGCTATCAAATCGCAGCTTTGATGCCTGGGAATCGAAGATGGCTGATGGTGCTTGCCCCGTGGAATCATAGATCTCAAGTAGCCGCTTGATTCGACGGCGATCATTGGGGTGATATCGCAGCGCTACCTCCGCATCAACCGCGTTCAGGCGTTCCCACAAGCCGTCCTCTGCGTCTGAATCAGTATAAGAGCATAGAGCGTGTTGTTCACGATCGTATACTAGCGAGTCAGCGAAGAGTAGAGCTTGAGCGTAGTAGCAGGTCCCACCACAAATGATTACAGCTCCATCTGCGTGTCGCTGGAAGAAACCATTTATAAAGGACGTCACTATGCGTTCGTACGAGTGAACATTGAAAGAGGCATTGCCTGTCAACTGTATCTGCGCCTCGTGGCAGAACTCGCGTTGTTCCACGGAGCCACCGTTGTTGTCACATATAACAGATCCGTCGCTGCTGAGGAGCCCTAAGCAAAGGTGGGTCACTCCGCCAAGATCCGTCGCTGAGGGCTTGTTAGTCAAAATTGGAAGATCAGTGTAGCATTGATAAACATCACAGTTGATAATGACAACATCTTTGTAGTTGTGAACTCGCCTCAATTCTTGAGCAAGGTAAATCGCCACCCTCGACTTGCCACTCCCAGTAGACCCGATAACAAAAAAAACAGGCTTGTCGACTGTCCGCATCGTAAAATCAGCACCGGCAAGGCGAAAAGATGGAAAATGGTTGGAAACAGATGCTAGTAGAAAAAAAAGACGGAAGACATCGATTGAGAGTTACGGGGATGACAAGAAAAGAAGTGCATTCAAATACTAGGTTCTAGGTGCTATGCCCTCCCCTCGTCACGCATGTTCCCGCTGGTGAATTCTCCTTTCGAAACGCAAGCGAGAGAGGTGCTTTTCCTCCCGCTCCGCACACACTCAGTAGCTGTCGCACAATATGCCAATGCCCTTACTAACTTTTTTCCCTCATCAGTGTTCTTAGTACGATGCCTTACTGCGAACTCTGCTGCTAAGATTAAGCAGTACGAAAAAAGGAAATTCAATGCTCGCGTTGCTGCTCATGTAGTTGGGTACTGACACCGCATGTCGATTTTGCCGTGGCGTCACCCTGCTTTCCACCACCAGACTCTTTCGAGGGGCTCCCTGCTTCGCGCTGGGGAAGCCCTTCGGCTGCTTCATGCACCTGTTCTTCTGCATCTGTTTCCGTCTCGTTTCCATTTTCCTTGAACGGATCACCACAAGGGTAATTCCAGCGGGCGCAGAACGGGATTCTTACAATGTCCGTCAGATTGTACAACAAGATGCCGACGGCAATAATGACATACGAAACAAAAAACAGTTTAGTGGGATATATCTTGAAAATGGTGACATTCCAGATAATGGCGTAGATGTTAGCAGTCAGCAAGGATATATTGGCGAAAGCCGCGCTAGAAATGATGAAGATTATCGGCATGGCGGTGTAAACCAGCAACATTGTGACACCAAACACCATCTGAAACAGCCAGTCTTGTCCTGTCCAGGAGCTGCGATTGGGCTTGAACATTTTCCACTCCACTGCAAAGAATTGTATCGTTGAGAAAAGCAAGGCGAACGACGACATCATTGCCAGGTTCTCGACAACCGGAATGAAAACGGGGACTTTCGTGTGATCCTCTGCCGCGTATATCTCCCCTTCCTCTGGAAATATGCTAGAGGGCTCCTGAATGTCGGTCGAGGGTGATGCCTGTGTGACTTCATCCTTTGCTTCACCACTCCCGTTTCCACCGCAGCAGTTGAAGATGAAGGCTGGTTTTGATGGTTTCACGAACCATTCTGTCAACACGTTGCTTGTCGCATACAAAGAGCTTGAAATCAAGCACAAGATGTCCCCGAGAACTTCCTGACTCCCGCGCTCGCTGCGAGAAAGTCCATCAGCGTCAAGCGCGATTAGAAACACCAGTCCGCCGATCGCGATCACCCCACCAACAACGTGAGTGACGGCAAATTTCATTCGCAACACAAAAAAGCTCATAACCATAACGCATGGTACCGTAAAGCAGTTGAGCAGCTGAACGGAAATCATGTTCGTGTACTGATAGGCAAGTACTACGACGTAGTTGGCCTCAAGGTCAATTACAGCCAAGATGGCGTACTTCCACCAACGATTTAAAAACCTAAAGTTTGAAAATCTTTGAGCGCGGTGCTTGTATATTATAAAGAGAAAAGCTGGAAGATAGAACGCGAAAATAAATGCGTATGCTGTGATAGACTGAAGCACAGGATAGCTTGCGTTGCTGTTAACGAGCTTCGTGGTAGAGACGCCGGTGAGGGAGTTGAGGAATGCAAGAGCCTGACCTAGCACTATTCGCTTGAGCAACTCTCTTACCGTCCCGAACCCGCAGCTCGCGAGGGCCGCCATTTTTCTTTTTCAGAATGTGCAGTGAGGGTTCCCTGGACTCGAATTCTCAGCTACTGTTTCCACCGCAGTTGAAAGAACAGGAGTCGAAAAGAAAAAATGTGATGATTGAAAAAGAGGTCACAAGTTACATCAGAGGTCAGAGGTAATCCTGTCAGCACACAATGCATAACGTATCGTCGCTGTACGCCTCCATACTGCCGAATGCGGAAGCTGTCAAAATTGCTTGTTTTTTGCCTGTTTTTACATACTGAGGTGAGCACATTCCTCGACTCTAAGCCGTACAAACTACTTCGTAAACGATAATCGAAACTGTACGTCACAGATTCAAGTAAGCAGCATGCCTCAAAGCTGCTACTCGACCCGACCACACCTCGCGCCCGCAAAGGCTCCACCCCATGTCACACAATAGCCGAAATACACCACACGATGGCGTACATGATAGAGCCCGCCGTACTCCACTAGAAATTTTCTCTACCACCGTCCCCGCTTAGCAGGTCCGAAGTCCTCTTACAGCTCGAGTCACTCTTCCATACCCCTTTCCTCATCGTCGGAAAGCGCCTGCCAGCATCCATGCGCTCTCCGTTTATCACTCGCCCAGCAACTACCCAATTCGCCTTTGCCAGCTGCTCTTCACACATGCTCAGCACACCGTTGAGAATCTCTCGTGCCCAAGAACACCAGTGATAAAAACCCCACTTAAAGAAGTCTTCCAAAAAACATCTTTCTGGGTGCTTCGTAAAACAAGAAAGTCAGCGATGTTCAACACAGCTCTAAGACTACCATGTGATCAGCTACACAACAAAGCCCCCACTCGGCCAAAAGTGCAACGAAAAAAAACCGTGCTGAAAAAAGACACCGCATTTTCGAAAGCAAAAAAAAAAAACATATAAAAAGCACAACAGTTCCAACCTTTTCCTAACCAGATCGCTTGCACACACACAGCAAGTCTACGTCTCACTCCACCACGACACCACCCATGCGAACAACCACCTTAAAACTCTTCACAACCTCCTTCAGACAGTGCAACGCCTTTCGCAAAGATCTGCGATCCCACTTTCCGCCACGCAACGTGAGCTCGACAACACTCCACCCGGCATGTCGCAGGCCCCCATCGCGTGGCGCAAAGCAGTCGTGCACACGCTCTACAGCAATGCGCCGACTCCGTCATCCGAGCATGGCCTCTGCCTCAAAACACTACCGGCCTGCGAAGCGGAGGCCGCCTCACAGCGGCTCACATTGCGCCGGTCCCCACCTCGTGCGTCCCTCGGGGTAGCTCAGGCTCCCCCCGCCAGCAGGCAGTGTGAGGCGCGGGGCGGGGATGCGCTCCAGCTGCGGCGACACCATGCCCACCAGATGGATGGCGCAAGTGCGTTCACTGCCGCAGGCCGCTCCGGCGCAACGCCATCCACGACCTGACCGCCGACATCAGCAGCGACACATCGCCCTGTCCACCCCTACGTCACAGCTGCTTGGCCCTGCCACCACCAGAGGTTGTTCGGCATTGGCAGGGGACAGGGGGTGCTTGCCTTCCTCACACACAACGCGGGGTGTAACGGACCCTGGACACCATGCTTAGGTGCCCTCCCCCCCCTCCTCATTGTGTCGTGAGGTTAAAAATCGGTATTTGGAAACGAAAAACACAACCCTCCGTTTGCTTCTTCCTTAACCTAACTTATGTTTTTGTAATAGTGTGTCTCCCACACTCTTCTTGAACCGCAACGGAGGCCTGTGAAACACATCCTCACTGTGACAAAAATGTCACTCCCTTCTTCTCACTATCCGCCTTTGATTACTCTTCGAACAAAAAATATTGTTCTTTATAAGCGCCCACTTCTGAAACCACTAATTCCCAAAAGCGCAAAAAATATATAGCAATTTTCCAATCCCCACTAAGACGTCTCGAGGCCTTCTTTACGAGTACCCTTCACAACAATACACCTGACGCAGTCGTACACAACCACGGCTCGTCTGCCTCTCTTTTGCCGCGGCTAAAGCCTTGTCGCCTAGGACACGCCGTCTGCCCCTCTGTGCGGGTCATGCGCCCACCCGGCCTTTCCTGTCCTGCCCCGCCCCTTGCCGGGACACGCGCTGCGCGATTGGCGCCGCACGAACCTGGCGCCGCCGCATGCTCTGATCCCAGCGGGTCGCATTCAGGGTTCTGCTCGAGAACGAAAGCAATCGCGTCCGCCGGGCGGTCGGCGAGGGGTGGCCAAGGCGCATGTGGCCGGCATGCGCGGGGAGGGAGCCCGCCCACAGCACCCCCCCCGAGCCGCCCCAAGCCGCGGCATCCCACAACATGGCGCGGGGACCCCCCGCACTTGAGGCCGGGGCACCCGACGGTGCGGCCCGGGGTGTCCTCGTCATGCTTCCGGCGTCTGCGCCACATCGGCCCACCCGGCCGGACGCAGAGGGCGCCGCACGCCTCGCACGCACGCACTTTGAGGTTGACTGGCGCAAAGACGCTCGCGCCTTTTCCGTCCGTCCGCCGTGCGCTTCTCACGCCCGCGCGCTTTGTTTTGGTGCGATGCACCACGCCAGCCGCGCACGGCAGCGCCCGCATCTCGGCGCTTCAGGGCATGTTTCCGGGCGACGTCGTTGTCGGGGGATGGCCCCCATCATCTTCCATTTCCGTCGATATCGCCGGGGGTGGGGGCGTGTGTGGATGGCCTGCCCGCACGCGCCGCAACAGCCGGGACGCCGCTATGCGTCTGCAGCGGCAGGGGCCTTTTGTCCCCTCCCCTACATCCGCCCGCCTTTCCCAGGCGTGGGTGTGCTGAGGGAGAGGCCGCGGGCAAGCATCTGCCTGAGCGCGAAAAGGTCACGGCTTGTCGCCCTGAAAGGGGCACAGGGTACCAGCCTCAGACGCCCGACGGGGGCAGCCCGCTCAGCACGACCGCTGCCGACGAAAGATGCCGTGTGCGTGCGAAGCTCCAAAAGGGCTGGCGCCTGCATGCCCGCACGAGGGCTGCCGAACCCCTGTGGCAACGCCGCGGCCCGGTGTGTACACCTCCCGCGCCAAGTGCGCAGGGTAGCCCGCTCGCGTCAGTGTGCGGGGGTGAGGGCGGGTGCGGCCGCTTTGGCGCGAGGGCAAAGGAGGGTCATGCCGCCTTTTCCGGCGCCACCTCGCCGCACGGCGGCGCCGTAGAGCAGCTTTTGGTCCACCCGCACCATGCACAAAGAACGGTGAAGACCCCTTGACGGGCGCCATTCGTGCGAGCACACCGCCTCGAGCTTCGCAAGCCGAACGGTAGCTACTTCGACGGCTTCTGAAACGTGTTGGCCAACGCCGCGCGTTGGCGGGAAGCCCACGCCGAGAAGGCAGGGGCGCCGATCCCCTTGTAAGTGCGGGCGTGCGGCGGGGGTTGCGGCTGGTGTTGGTGTCGCGCGCCAAAGGGTGCGCGTCCCGTTTTGAGGGTGGAGGGCGCGCCCAGCACCGTGGGCGCTGCAGCGTCCAGCGCCGCGCCTTCAAGAGGGCGGGCCGCGGCGTGGCCCGCATGACCCCCTTGTCTGGTGGGGGCGCGGGGTGTGTGGTGTCACCGGCAAAAGAAGGCGCGGTGCAGGCCGGGGTGTCTTGCTGGGCTCCGGGCTCAGCGGGCCCACGGCAGTGATGAAGGGGTCCTCGGGCTGGTCCCCCTGGGGCCCCGCATGGTAGCCTGGCCGTCTCGGATTTCCTCTGGCGGAGGCCAGCGCAGGCACGACGACCGTCTGAGAAATTCAGGATCCAGCGGGGAAGACGCGGGCCTACATTGAACTTCCCCAGGGCCGTGACGGCAACGCCCTGACCTGCCGGGCCGAACGCGCGGGCGTGGTCCGCAAGCGCCGTGCCCACCTTGGTGTGTGGCTGGCGCTGGGCCGCGCCGCGGGGGAGCGAATCTAGGGAGTCCAAAGTGGAGCCGCGAGGGCGGAGGCCAGACGGCTGTGCTCGGAGCCTGTCCCACACATGCTCGCGCAGTCGTCGCGAGACCATTCTTCCGGGCGGCTTGCGCAGATCGCTGGCCAGCGCCGCGGGACGGCGGGGCGCGGGTCCACCATCGGGCGTAGGAAACTTCAGGAGGGGCGAAAGGCGCCCCCCTTTTTCCACGTAGCAGGGGCGCGGGAAGAGGCTTCCGGATTCCGGCTCGGCTTCTGCTGGCGCACCTTACGCAATACGCTGGTCTGCTCTTGCGCGCTCACATGGCGGACGCCCTCTCTCACCGCCGGTGTGTGTAGTGCGCGGGGGCCATGGATGCGCGCCCATAATCAAGGATCGCTGGGGGTGAGGGGGTTGCAGGACTGCGTCCATCTTCAGGGCCGGCTTTTTGATGAGCATGTCCGAGGGAGGGCGGTACTCGAGCGACGCGCAGGTGCTTTCCCAAGAGCTGCCTTCAATCGCGTCAGCTAGGGCATCTAGAAATGTGAAGATTGACGTGAGAAGGTGAGCTGTCTTTTGTGTATTTTGCTGTTGTTACTACGGCAGAGATGTTTAGGTGTATTGCTGTGTTGATTGGGTAGTTTTTGTAGGTGTTTTGCGATGTAGTTGGAAATGATTGTTGCACAGCTGTTGTTGTGCGTGTGATGTGTGTGATTGTTGTTCTTTAGTGTGCTGTGGGGGCGGTGCTTTAGGGTGTGTTGCATTGGGGTTGTTGGCGTGTAGGGGATGGGTCGTGGGTTTGCGAGGAGGGACGACTACGAGTAACATATGCGATCGCTACTTCAGGGGTGTGTGGGTTTTTCAAAATTAAAGGGGGCGTTTCTTTTCAGGGTAAAGATGGGAAATGCTCATCCGCAGGGGTGGGGGGGGGGGCTGAACTTGAGTGGGTAGAGCTTATTTGCTCGATGCGCAGCGACGGTGTCGTCTTTTTTTTTCTGGCCTACAAGGACCGCTACTGATTTCATTATTGGCGGGATATGTATCTGGAAGATGTTTAGCGCTTCAAACGTAGAAACATCAGCAACACTCTGAGGTGGATGGCTGAACTCAATTCTCGGTTTGTGCTGCATGATGTACAGGAATGAAAGCACGCGTGCGGTCAAGGAATGCGTTCTAGTGCGCCAGGGAAGGGAAGGGAAGGCTGCGTAGATTGCCAGGACGTTTTTTGACAGGGAGAACGCGTGCAGCTTAATGTTGTGGTTGATGTGGTGCAGCCGACTACTTCCCTCTGTCACTTCTCACCATGTGTTGATGACTTGGCACAGTCCATGGTGCCGAGGGCGTGTGTCTGAACGGTTGAGGACGATATATTTTTTCGCAAAACAGAGCAATCAGTTTTATGTGATCTCGAAATCTTACAGTTTGCACCCGCTTTGGCTTCAATCATGCCTGCAGCTTTCGTTAGCGGCTGCAACAGAGTTTTGGTGATTTTCACTGCTTGGAAACTTTGCTAATGAAAATGTGTAGCGCTTGTGGGTTGTCAAAGTGACGTGAAAGCTAGTGAGGCGGAGAAGGCTATCAAAGCAGCATGCCCTGCCACTGCGCTGCACCACATCAAGCTGGGTATCTCTGATGTTTCGAATGCCGACTCTACAGCGCTGACTGTCAAGCAGAAGCGCCCTGCTGGTATTGGTACCTTTGCGAACAACGCTCGATTTGTGTACCGTTATTGTTTTACTGTCCAGTTTCATACTAGAGCTGGGGTTTTCATGTTTATCAACCACCGCAGCACACATGCAGTGTGCAATGCATTCGCTCCACTCTTAAAAAATGGAGGACGCATTGTGAATGCTTCTCGTAGGGCTGCTGGGAGTCATAGCGGATGATAGTCTGAAGTGACGGTGCGCATCTAGTGCTTCTTGCATTGGGGTCCATTGCCAGGTATCAGAATTTCACCTACATGCGAATTCTGGCGATCTTCATGCACTTGAATGGCCGCACTCTGCGTATGAGGCTAGCAAGCTGACCCTCAGAAGGGACATGATGCTCCTTGGTAGGGCGCATTCGATGATTTGTGTCTAAGCTTACTGCCCGAGGTGGTGTCATACAGACATGTTCAAAAAACACGTACCACAAGAGTGCACAAAAGGGTGCCGATCATTCTGTTTCTTGCGTTGTCCCCTGCGTGCCTCGATACTTTGCACAAGGTGCCTTCACTTCCGATCGGAGTGCAGCCTAGCATTTTTTTTCGATTATCACTCGCCTATTCAAACAGAAAATAAAGCGTTGCATTGCCTCTGACAAAAAGAAAGCGTTTGCGAAGGCGAAACAAGCTGTACACTTTGACAAGGGTTATGGAATATGCTTGGCTTTCATGGACTCGTTCATAGCATTTTTGTTCGCTTATAATTCTAGTCTTCCTTTTTTCTCCCGAAGATACTAAGGGAAGATGGGATTGTCCCTTGTAGAGCATACATGCTCTCGATGTGGTAAGAAGCTGCGGGAAGCTGCTATCAGAAAATCTGTGCACTGCATAAAGTGCAACAGATGGTATCACAGAACGTGTTTTATGGCCGATACAGGCGTTGTCATCGAGGAAAAGGCGCCAACGAGCGATAGATGCGTTTGCTGTCTTGCAGGGACGATAGACATGAAATCAAAGAGGTACAGTCATCACATGAACAAGTATGCGAAAGGCTTTATTAAGAACGGTTTTTGTGTAGTTCCACTTGCTGAGACAAAGACAGAGTTGGAGCAGATCACCCAGGACCTCTCCACATGGAATGCTGATCTTCTCCGGTACTTCAAGGCGTTGCTCACGACATACGAGTGCCAGGCAGAGATGGGGGGTGCTGTTCCGTCACTTGAGAGTGGGTACTCGAACTTTCGTCAGCGATGTCCGGGGAGGTTTGAAATTATTGCAGACTTCATCACTTCTAAAGTAGTTCCCCTAGTCGCCAACGCACAAACGGTTCAGCAAACACTCGACGCACTTCTTTGCAACTCACAACTACAGACTGGGAAGAAGGTGATGTCATCCGGTTGTTTTCTATCGCTGATGGGCAGTGAAACGCAAAACGCGCACACCGATGGGCCTGCGCTTAGCAATGTTGTGAACCTTTTCCCCTATGCCATTAACGTATTTGTACCCTTGATCAGTGTCGACAGCCGCAACGGCACTGAGTTTTTTCCTGGGTCTCACGTTGTTGGAGATCGAAGACAAAGCAAGTCAGTCTCTCCACCTGTTGCTCTCGGCAGCGTATTGCTATTCGACTATCGAGTTGTTCATCGTGGGCTACGCAATGCAAAATCGGAACCTCGCCCTTGCTACTATGTTACGTTTTCAAGAAGCTGGTACCAAGATACGTACAACTTCAGTGAGAGGCGCTACAAGAAACGACTAGACGTGGACCCCACTCTGTTGGAGAGCAGAGAGGAGCGCATGGCAAAGAAGAGCCGCTCTGACGACGGGGGAAGCAGCGCTTCGCAACTTCGTTGAACACGATGCATCACTAGTACAAGAAAGAAACGCCTATGCATAGATACTTCTGAGTTGCTTTACATGTTTGCGAGGGAAATTCCTTTTTGATCTTTTTTTTGCATTGCGCAAAAAAAAAATCGGGTTTTATGCGCGCTCCAAGGCTCAAATCATTTCTGTTGCAAGCTATTGACAGCAATGGGCCTAAGTAGGGCTCAGAAGCACCTTTTTGGTGCTTCAGTGTGGTGTCAAGTACTGGGAGGGGCTGACCGCTCGGCTGAAAAGTTGTACCATATGCTTGAATTCTGCTAGTGACTATGATAGTGCATTTAAGGATCAGAGGTTCACTCTATTGCTCCCCCTTTGCCTTTTTTCTCTCATCTTCCTCTTTCAAACGCGTTCGACCTACACTCAAGATTCCACCATACTTTTTTTTTTCTGCACTTTACCAAATGGGCCTTCTCACACTCCTTCGCAAGCTCAAAAAGAGCGAAACAGAGCCGCGCATGTTGATTTTGGGTCTCGATAATGCTGGAAAGACCTCAATTCTCCGCAAGCTGTCCGACGAAGACCCTACCACCACTCAGGCAACTCAGGGATTCAACATCAAATCCATCAACTGCGAGGGCTTTAAGCTGAACATGTGGGATATTGGTGGTCAAAAGGCGATCCGCACGTACTGGCCAAACTACTACGATGAAGTAGACTGCCTGATTTACGTCGTCGATGCTGCCGATCGGCGTCGCCTCGAGGAGACGGCGGCAGAGCTCGACACGCTTCTGCAGGAAGAAAAGCTTCGGGAGGCTCCTGTGCTTATTTTCTCCAACAAGTGTGACCTCGCTACGGCACTGTCCCCGGAAAATGTAAGCACAGCACTCAATCTGCACAGCTTGCGCGATCGCACGTGGTCTATCCAGAAGTGCAGCGCGAAAACGGGCGAGGGCCTGCATGAAGGACTGGAGTGGGCGGTGAAGAACCTTAAGCCCAAGTGAACAGTTAATGGCGCACCTTTTTCTACTTTCGGTTTTCTGTTTTCCAGACGCTAATCGGCGCGTCTGCGACAAGTTTCGGGAGAAGAAAGAGTATTAGGGATTCTCCAAAACGAAGAATACGATAGAAACAGTTTTTTTTTCTCATATACCTGCGCTATTTTTGCTCATGTACAACGGCCAATACAACAGCCGCCAGCCACCAAAGCAACAAGCAAAAGCAGCCGATATTGTGTCTGAAGAGTGGGTGACGTGCACGCGTGAAATGCATCTCCTCGAAGGGAAATTCATGTACTGTTATCCACTGAAAGGCAAAGTGAGTGCAGCTCGCCGCGATTACTCATAGGACTGCTTGCGCGTTGCGAACCAGAATACCGAATTCGCGTTCTCTTTCCCATTTCTGCGCGGTAGCTACAGTTTCAAAAACCTCGCAACTCAAGTCCTTTACCCCGCGTTTACTACCTCTTCCACATTACATGCTTTGTATGTGTTGCAAAGATTTAGTTGTTGACTCGCGTGCAACGGGCAAGTAGGAAACACAATACTTGCTCATTTAAAGCCATCCACCTACTTTGAAAATAGAAGTCGAAATGTTCTGCGCCGTAAAGCACCTGCGAGCGCCACTCGCGACTTTGAAACCGGTGCTTGCCGACTCGGTCGCAACCCAGAATGTGATCCGTCGGATGGTTGGTGTAGCAACAGCTCGTAAGGTAAACGCGAGCGCGATTAACAGCATTGCGGAGAAGACGAAAGGCGAGGGTCTGGCAGGGACAACTGCAGTAGTGGCGCGCGCGCACCTTTACCTGCTGTCACGGAATCCCACGGACGCTATTGCAGAAATCGACGCTGTCCTGCCGAAGGTGCAAGATGAGGCGCTGAAGCGCTTTGCGATCGGCATCCGCCTACGCTCGCACAACGAACTGCTGGACATGAAGGAGGCGGCACTAGGGGTTTCAGGCGGCGCTACAGAGGCGGAGGTGTCGGACCTACGCTCCAAGTTGCAGAGAGATTACAAGGAGCTGGTTGCAAGCTCTCCCGGGTGCTGGCTCGTGGAGCTGGCTGCCGCGGAGTACAGCCTTTACACCGGCGCGAGCGAGGAGGCTTACAACCACTTTACTTCAATCGAAAAGAAAATCCAGGAGTACATCAAAGCCCCCATCCACGTGTCGGAGCTGGTAGCTACCACCGACAACACGAACGAGTTCTCCCTGGTTGGTTTTCAGGTGCGACGTGCTCGCCCTGGGGTGAAGCCGGAGGGCGTCAGCGCCGCGGTGGCTGAGGGGATGGCGAATGTGATGGCCGATCCTGCTGCCGCGAAAGCTCTTCAACAGGCAAAAAAAGCCTTTGGCGGGCAGGTGACGGATGAGGAGGCGCTAGAACTAGCGGTCACAATGCAGGAAGCAAACGTGGGCCACCACTTCCACGATTTTTTCCCCACAACCCCAGACCACTACGATAAATGGACGTCCGAGGCTGCACAATCTGCGCAGCAGCTGATCCAGGAAGCTTTGACACCTCACAATGCGGGTCTCAAAGCGGAGGCCATAGACCGGATTCGTGCTTCCGTGCCCAGCAAGGCTTTTTACGACTCGGAGGAGAAGCTGCATGCGCTGCTGAAGTCGGCACCGAAGGATAAGAGTATCATTGCTTCCATCCGCGAGACGTTTGGGCCCGGCCCAAGTACGCCGATCAGCTCGTCGGATCAGGCGGTTGCCGACGCCGTGGAATCCGTGCACCTGGCGGTTGTCTCGTCGGACACGGCTGGAGCGACGGACTATGCAAAGCGCGGGAAGGAGATTGCTAAGGCTCTAGCGAAGCAGTTGCTCTACCGCACACAGGTTCAGAAGAGTGTTGCACTGGCAGAGATGAACCGCCTGCAGGAGGCCGTGGAAGCTGTCACTCCAGTGATCAATGCGAACGAGTACATTTACATGTGGCGCGCACTCTTAGCTCGCAGCCGTGCCTACAAGGGTCTCGGGCTCATCACCAACGCCGACAAGGACCTGAAGGAGCTAAACCGCCTCAAGCAGAGCCTCACGGAGCGCACTCCATATGAGAAGAAGTAGACGAAGGCATGCGAGTGTGAGTGCCGAGCACGTGCTACTGCACGCACGATTTAGTACCGTTAGCGTGTTTTCGTTTCCCTAAAAAAGCCAAACGAACATATCTCTTGTCTTCACTTTGGTGTGCTCGACGTCCCGTTCGTGTGTTTTTTTGTCTCTTATTTTCGCGTAGGAATACCACGTTCCTGAAGAGAAGGAAGAAGGGCGGGGGTCACCTAAGTGTGGTGTCTAGGGTCCGTTACACCCCGCGTTGTGTGTGAGGAAGGCAAGCACCCCCTGTCCCCTGCCAATGCCGAACAACCTCTGGTGGTGGCAGGGCCAAGCAGCTGTGACGTAGGGGTGGACAGGGCGATGTGTCGCTGCTGATGTCGGCGGTCAGGTCGTGGATGGCGTTGCGCCGGAGCGGCCTGCGGCAGTGAACGCACTTGCGCCATCCATCTGGTGGGCATGGTGTCGCCGCAGCTCGAGCGCATCCCCGCCCCGCGCCTCACACTGCCTGCTGGCGGGGGGAGCCTGAGCTACCCCGAGGGACGCACGAGGTGGGGACCGGCGCAATGTGAGCCGCTGTGAGGCGGCCTCCGCTTCGCAGGCCGGTAGTGTTTTGAGGCAGAGGCCATGCTCGGATGACGGAGTCGGCGCATTGCTGTAGAGCGTGTGCACGACTGCTTTGCGCCACGCGATGGGGGCCTGCGACATGCCGGGTGGAGTGTTGTCGAGCTCACGTTGCGTGGCGGAGAACGGACGCACTGAAAAAAAGGCATACCGCGTGTCAGGGAAGCGGTGCTGATATACGTTTTCTTACCAGTAGCATATCTTCTTTCTTCTAGAGCGAGGAAATCGCATCGTCACCTTCACAGAGTCTTTTTGGCTCGGCTGACATCATGAATGCACTTTTCCTTTTCTTAACGTGCGTTGCCAACCCTCAGTGAGGAGCTGGTGTCGGGACCTCTGCCTCCACGAAGAAAGAACTTCTTTCCGCTGTTTGGCACAACTAGCAGCTGGCTGTGAACGTTTTGATGAGTTTCACAGGAGAAAGTATCGACATGCTGCGCAAGAAAACAGCATGGGAGATACATGTGCTTCACCCGCAAAGCGCTGTCTGTAGAGGAGACATTGCAGCAGCGCCTGTGGAAGTGAAAAGGGAGAAAAGGTATGGTCTCTTGCTGGCAGCGCCGTTGAGTACCAAACGCCCTCTATGATGACTTCCTCATGAGGTTGCTGGGGCTTACTGAGTCGTCTTTCTCAATGCATCAGTGCGGTACCTCATGGACGCCGCTGGAGTTGTCGAAAGCTAGGATGACACCGAACCCATTTCTTCGTCACCCAGCAGTGAGTTTCTCGCGGCCCGGTTCACTCAAACGTCCTGCTGCCCTCCTTTCTCTTCGTTGTTGTGCACTGCCATTCACCACTAAGCAGCCGACCTGAGAGCGTGCCACGCTCACTTTCCTCCCTCTTCCACGGTCTCTTGCGCGTCGTTTGCCAGGCACCAGCCTGCACTCGTTCCCGAGCCGGTTGTTGCCACATTCATGATCCTAATCCTCATCGATGTGCTGATAGTCGCGCCGCCCATCATCTAAAGTGCATACCATTACTCCTGCACAAAGTCTACCGTCGTCAAAGATGTCCCAGTCGATTTCGGGATGAGTGGTGAGGCTGATCGTTTATCTGCCTCTTGATAGCACATATTCCCATGCTTCTCTGTTGCTATGGCGGTGATCGCAGCCGTTGTGGCGTTCTGTGTTCCAGCGCTGTTCGACTTCATGACAATTGCGACATCCATTGCTCTCCTGTAAGCTTTGCAGTGGTACAGCGTCCGAATATCAAACGGTGTTGAGATTCGCCTCTAATGAAATATCTTTTACGGTGGCATTCTCACCTTCACCGCCACTGCCGTTGCACTGATCATCCGTAGCATTTTTTTTCTTTCGATCGGCCCCCGATGACGAGGATGGGCACCTCAGTGCGTGGTGTCCAGGGTCCGTTACACCCCGCGTTGTGTGTGAGGAAGGCAAGCACCCCCTGTCCCCTGCCAATGCCGAACAACCTCTGGTGGTGGCAGGGCCAAGCAGCTGTGACGTAGGGGTGGACAGGGCGATGTGTCGCTGCTGATGTCGGCGGTCAGGTCGTGGATGGCGTTGCGCCGGAGCGGCCTGCGGCAGTGAACGCACTTGCGCCATCCATCTGGTGGGCATGGTGTCGCCGCAGCTCGAGCGCATCCCCGCCCCGCGCCTCACACTGCCTGCTGGCGGGGGGAGCCTGAGCTACCCCGAGGGACGCACGAGGTGGGGACCGGCGCAATGTGAGCCGCTGTGAGGCGGCCTCCGCTTCGCAGGCCGGTAGTGTTTTGAGGCAGAGGCCATGCTCGGATGACGGAGTCGGCGCATTGCTGTAGAGCGTGTGCACGACTGCTTTGCGCCACGCGATGGGGGCCTGCGACATGCCGGGTAGAGTGTTGTCGAGCTCACGTGTGGGAGAGAATGAACGCGTTGAGCAAAAGAGGAAGCCTCTGAATAGGTGTTGAATGCCATGACAAAAACAGGGTCGGTAATGTCCCCCCTTTTGGTCGTCTCCTCGGTTGCGTAATTTCGTCCGAACCTACGCATCCACACACACATACATAGAGGGCGCTTTCGAATCACATGAATACCACTTAGCCGAATGAAATCACTGCGTAGTGTTTCTCTACTCTCTAGTCCCATGTGGGATAATATCGTTTTTCCCTATCCTTTCCGCTTGTTTACCGATGCGTTAAGCGCGCATACTGTGGGGTACTATCCTTTCTTCAAAGAAAAAACAAAACGAGATCCGGTGTATGGAATACGTGCGCGCTACTCTCGTCTTTAGCCCGCAACCATGTACTCTGACGAACCGAAATACAAGGCGTTGCCCTTGCCGATTCCGCCGTTCTTCCCATCTAGGGAAATAGAGATTGAGCACACTGTCCTTTTCGCCCTTCTCTCGTTTCATCTTTCTCTCTTCACCATTGGACGACTGTATGCAGTGATAAAAAAAAAACTAGCAGGAGCGAAAGGCGCACAGGAGAAGGTGGTGGCTGAATCGCGTTTGCGCTCTCCTTGTTTCCCCGTCACACATTCGACCTCACAGCGAACCCTTGAGATGTAATCATTTTTTCCAAGCATAGTCGCATATTCCCTAGTCTAAACAGTAGCTGTAATCGGACGTGTAGTTGTGCCGACGCGTGGGATCTGTGCTTCTTCGTCGATTTTGCCCCCACGCTGTGCACGCCATTTGCATTCTTGAGAAAGCAAGTCATTGAGGTGTGAGGCGTTAGCATGTTCACCCAGCTTCTGCAGTTTGCTGGGCTAGCTCAAAGATGGCCCACTTTTACACGTGAGGAGGTGGCAAGGCACAACACGAGCGAGTCTTTGTGGATCATCGTAGGCAACTCTGTGCTTGACATCACGCCGCTCATCGGGAAGCATCCCGGTGGCAATGGTGCGTTGTTGAAGCGAGGTGGTGGCGTGAAGGACTGCGCAGAGGACTTGATGTTTCACGGAAGGGCCACACGCCGCGACGCGCAAAAGTACAAGATTGGAGAGTTGCCACCGAACGATACTCAGAAAGCTGCCTCTAGTCCTTCCACCGCTCTTCCGCAGGCTGTGCCGCCACTGCAGACTTCGCATGAGACTGTCACAAAGCTAGTTGTCCCAACCAGCCCTCACGAAAGGCACACATACGGCAGCGACTCAGAGCAGTGGGACGACGGCGCCAAGGATAGTCTGTTGTCATCGAGCGATACAGATATCGTTGTAGCATCGAATGTGAATAACGCGCCACCTACTCCAGTAATCTGATGTTTTTTATTTTCTCCTCTTCACTCTGCTTATCTTAGCAAAGGGCGCATAAATCGATGTTTTAGCGAGACCAGCTTCTACTAGAGATGTTCTCTTTGTTTTCGTGTGCTTGGTGGCCTAGAGCAAGGGGGAGCGGGCTTAGGAAGCCTACTGATTTTTTGTTTTCCTTCAGTCTCGCTTTCTCTTATGAAGGTCAACGGCCATTGCTGACATTACAACTTATGTGTGTTAAAGTTACTTGGCTGATTTCGTGTTTTTTTTTTGTACATTCATCAGCGCAACTTCTTTTGTGGTACCTCTCCTTCGGTTTCGGAAACAAAAAGCGATGCGAACAAATGAAGAGGCGCGTAAGTGTGTCATAAGAGGCTGAAAATGTGCTAACCGGCTCGTTCCAAAGCAACAGCGAGAGTTTAGTGGTCATCACACCCAAGGAAATGCCTCTCCTGTAGATCTCTGTTGCGAATCCCGTCCTAACGGCAACGCACAAGAGGCAACGGCAGCAAAAGAAAAGATAGGAAGAAAAACAACGAAAGAATGAAGAAGATAATCGGGTACACACACACGTGCACACGCACAGCCTTTCTTTCAACGAAGGAAAAAATGTTTTCTTTCCCATATTGTCTACATCTGCTATTACGGCAGGAAGAAGGGATGTAATCAACATTTCCCTTTCTACGCCTCGCTTCCTTCCCTCGAAAAGCAACGTGTGTGTGTCTGTGCGCACTGGTATAATGCTCTTCTATCAATGTCTTTCTCCTCTTAATGCCTGTTCACTTTTCTGCGGCTTGATTGTATTCTGGTTTTCTTCTTTTTCACCCTTTTTTAAATCTTTGGTCTTCTCTGTTTCGGCGAAAGATTTTTGTGACTGAAGTCATTGGTTCTGCTTTGCTTCCTGTTTTAGTATTCGCATTCAAAAAAAAAGGGTCAGAAAGTAAGGTTCCTTTTAAACAGGCCGTGCACATGGAATACTCTGCGGTAAAGCTAGGAGTACCACAGGAGGTCGTTCTCAGGCTTTTTTCTCTCGTGACTCCCACGGTGAAGTGGTGAATTCGGATCCCCTCTTGAACTGATTAGATGACCTAGGTTGTGGCCTGCTCGATTCCACGCAGCTCATCTCCCTTTCCGGTGATGCGGGAGAAAAATGTGGAAACGGAACACGTATGTTTCGAGAGACTTCTTTGTTTCAGCTAACTGTCCATTTGAGACAGTAGACGCAGCGCAGCCTTTGCAGCAGCCTTCTTGCTGTCTCTCCGTTTCTCCGACTTTTTGCTCCTGTTTACGTCTCCATTTTTTTTTCGTCGTACAGCGCTGATTTGATTGTCCTCTTCCACCCCGTTTTCTCTTTTCGCCACGGTGTGTCTTTAAGCATCGGTCTTTTCTCTCCCCCTTTTCGTTTTAAATAGGTGTTTTTTTTTTCCTCAATTCTTAGTTTCTTTTACACAAGCTTTTCAAGGTGTATGCTCAGCTTCAGTGATCGCCTTTCGAGCATCAGCGCCGCTAACAACGAAAAGAATTCATGCAGCCCCCTTCCACTTCCAAGAACAATGCCAAGCAAGATCAATTCGATCACGGGACTTGGCAATGAATGCCTGATAGGGGCTCATTACTCGCGCACCCCCAAGAAGACACACAGCCGTCGCGCTCAAGTGGCAACGCAAAGGCGCTTGGGATAAATACCCTTCTCCCCCAGAATGAGGCGCATTCGCTCTACTACCGTCCCTCTGTACTCCATTCCCCTCCCCTTCCCTCGCTTTGCATTTTATCTTGCCTCTGTGCTGCTTCTGACGCATGAGCAACACAGTGAAATAGCGGTGCCCCCGCATCTAAACGTGCCCGATCATTCAGGTCCCTCTTCTCTTTCCTTAGTTTTTGTAAAGCAGCACTCTTTCTAGCGCTTTCCCCGCAGCTCACACCGAGGGAGTGGGTGAGGCTCAGTGAAACAAGTAAACACACCCGAGTCGTGCTCATATTTCCCCTTTCCTGCTCATAGAAAGTTGCGGCAAAGCTGAAAAAAAAAGGCGTCTTTTTCCACCTTTTTCCGGTTTCTCTTTGCTCGTCTTTTTTCCCTTTCAGATCTCTCGCTGGGGGATTTGTGCAGGAGTTGCGGTTGAGAAAAAGAGTTCATCCGCTCTTCTCTTGTAGTTTGCGGTTTCCCTTTTGTACTCGTCCCCTCTTTCTCAATTTTTTTTTCGTGCTGCTTTTCCCCCTTTGTATCACACACACGCACAGCGCACACTCAAACGATTCTAGCGTGGAGGATAGGATTGCTGCTCTAAGAGAGATCTAAAGCAGCTCTTCCCTCTTCTCCAGCACGGTACTTTCGTAAAACGTACATTTACACACACACACACACAGGAGGCCCTACGCAATTCTCTCATAGTGAATATGCTTAACGATTTGCTATTTCTGAGTGGGTTCAAGAAGCGTTGGCCTATTCTCAGCGAGGAGGAGATCCGCATGCACAACACGCGGCGATCTTTGTGGATTGTCTCTGGGAACTCAGTGTACGATGTTACAGGGGTGCTAGGATCGCATCCAGGCGGTGAGGCGGCTATCCTGCGGCGTGGCGGCGGGTCGAAAAACTGTGAAGCCGACTACACGTTTCACAGCCGCTACGCACGCCGGGAGTGGGACAATCGAAAAGTAGGGGAAATCACACCTGAGGTTGCTCTGAGACTGTTCCCACCACGTACCGGGGCACACGAGGAGAATGCCCGATCTGTCACAGCATGTGCTGCAGGATCGCCACCAGTGGGTATCTCGCGAGTTCACATGAACAGCGGCGAGGAGAGCCATACGCGCACAGTCGACACGTACGCTAGCACCACAGCGACACCAGACCAGCAGTATCGCCGCACCGATTTCTCACCGTGCCCACAGCGGGTACGCTGAGCATCTTGGATTGCGGTGTTCATGCACCACTGTCTGCTCAAGCTCGGCCACGGCGCGACGTTTTGCAGAGCCGAGGCCTAACGCGTTACTCTCACATTCCTTCTACTAGCGCCTTCTGTTGCTACTATTTCTATGTGACACAGAGGGATCGGAACGGCGAGCAAGCACGCTAGTGGACACATTTCGCAGTACTTGTCCATCACTACTTGTTTAGCTGTCGAGGCGCACGAATACCTTTCCTGTATGTATGTGTGTGCGCGCGCGGTCGTGGGCATCATTCAACTCACTTGTGAATGCCCCCCAAAAAAAAAACAAACAAAATTCAACAGCGCTCTTGTTTTCATTTCTTTCTTGGTAGCTGCTCTGAGATGGGGCAGGGGGAGAGAAAGAGTATGTAAGGCTGGCGGAGAGAACAAGCGAGGTTTGCGGGTCCGCGCGTGTTTGGCAATGTGATATGAGCCTTTTTTCACTGTTCTCCGGTTGTTCGGAACGCACCATTTGCTCTCTCCTGCGTTTCTCTCTCTGGGCTACCCACCTTCGTACTTTGTTTCTTCGACTTCATCGCTTCTTTTTTTTCTACCCACATATGTGCATGTGCGTGTATCTACGCACGTGTGATCAACTTCTTCTGTTTATGCCTTGCTTCTCTGTTCACGGCTTTCCACTCTCTGGCCCTCGCTGTGTCTACGCAGCAGTGCGGGTATCTGTGACTGCCGTATAGAGAACGACCGCGGAGAAAAACCGAAAGAACGGCGACATCTCCCTCTATCAACCTCTTGTTTTCGATGACAAGCAGAACAGAAAAAAAAGAACAAACGCGGCATATGCGTAACTTGACATGAGTCCTACAACCTGACAACTAACCTCAACACCTATGTTTCCTTTTTTTCTTTCGGAGTTCTCTTTCCCACTCTTTTTCAGCCTCTCCGATCTTTTTATCTTCATACGCGTTTCTCTGTTCTTCGCTTTTTCGCTGCCCCCTTTGTATGTGTGTGCGCGTGTACTTCTCCATCCTGTTTCTGTTCTTTCCCGACTATGCTTCAACTTTTTCATTCTTATGTTCTTACTGTTGTCCCAACCCCCTTAAGGCAGGGGTGGGGGGGGTCTAAGCGTGTTGTCCAGGGTCCGTTACACCCCGCGTTGTGTGTGAGGAAGGCAAGCACCCCCTGTCCCCTGCCAATGCCGAACAACCTCTGGTGGTGGCAGGGCCAAGCAGCTGTGACGTAGGGGTGGACAGGGCGATGTGTCGCTGCTGATGTCGGCGGTCAGGTCGTGGATGGCGTTGCGCCGGAGCGGCCTGCGGCAGTGAACGCACTTGCGCCATCCATCTGGTGGGCATGGTGTCGCCGCAGCTCGAGCGCATCCCCGCCCCGCGCCTCACACTGCCTGCTGGCGGGGGGAGCCTGAGCTACCCCGAGGGACGCACGAGGTGGGGACCGGCGCAATGTGAGCCGCTGTGAGGCGGCCTCCGCTTCGCAGGCCGGTAGTGTTTTGAGGCAGAGGCCATGCTCGGATGACGGAGTCGGCGCATTGCTGTAGAGCGTGTGCACGACTGCTTTGCGCCACGCGATGGGGGCCTGCGACATGCCGGGTGGAGTGTTGTCGAGCTCACGTTGTGGCGGAGAACGGACACGTTGAAGAAAACTGTTTGCTACAACCGTGTTTTTTCTACGTTCTCATTTGCTTTCAACCCCTAAAGTTTTTTCGGTCAACTGCCTAAGACTCTATGGAGTTTCCTTCTTTTGGAGTTTCGAGAACATATGCCGACTTTCACGCCAAAGGCGACTCCGAGCGGAAGCAAGGGAGACATCATAAGCAAGAGGAATGCTCTCTCTTCGTCCATCTTTTTTGGGACACCGCATGCAATACATGGATCGAGGGACGAGAGATGACTTCTGCGCTTTTTTTTTACCCGCGAAGCTTTCATCGAGTTGAACAGCCCCACAACTGGTTTCGCGGCAAGCCTGTATGTCCCCCTCTTTGCACTCTCTGCCGCGATGCCCGCAGACGTCGATGTTTACAGCTGTGAACCCCATCGTTCCTCTCCCTCTGGTCCACGGATGTTCCTCGCCTCTCTCTGCTAGCGTTGTGCGCATTGTCTTCTGGACGTATGTCTGAAGAGTTATTGTGAGTGAGGTTCACACTTTTCTCGTTTCTCGACGAGTACCGCCCACGTTTCAAAAGAGCGCCTTTTTACCACCCACCCACACGAAAAGATATCTACAAATACATTAATCACTCATATCTTCTGCGCAGGTGAGGATGCCTGTTCAGGCGTTTTTGGGAACCGTCTTTGAGACGCCGGACCGGCACACACTGAACATTATCCAGGACGCCCTGGTTGTGGTGCAAGACGGCACCATTGAACAGGTCATCAATCCGGCAACTGATGCTGCAACCTATGCAAGCGTGCTCGAGGCGGCTTCGGCCGCCGGCCACCTCACTCGCCTCCAGAAGGGCCAGTACCTGATCCCTGGACTCATTGATCTGCACGTCCACGCTCCGCAGTGGCCGCAGCTTGGCATGGCACTTGATAAGAGTTTGGATACGTGGCTGCAGCAGTACTCGTTCCCGTTGGAGGCGCGTTACAAAGATCTGGAGTTCGCGGAGAAGTCGTACAGCTCACTCGTGTCCGCGCTGCTGGCGAATGGAACGACGACGGTGGCGTACTTTGCGTCGATTCACCTAGAGGCCAGCCTGCTCCTTGCACGTATCTGCTTGGAGAAGGGACAGCGAGCAGTGGTGGGTCGTGTTGCAATGGACCTTGCTGATCAGTGCCCAGAGTACTACCGAGACGCCTCGCCGAAGGAGTCAGTGGCGCAGTCGGAGGCTTTTGTGCAGCAGGTGCGCGCGCTGAAGGGCAATACTGAAGGCCTCGTGCTCCCGGCGGTGATCCCTCGTTTCATTCCGAGTTGCAGCGATGCGGCGCTACGTGGACTGGGTGAGCTGGCGAAGAGCTATGGCTGCCATGTGCAGACACACTGCTCCGAGAGTGATTGGGAGCACAACCATGTGATTGAGCGGTGCGGCAAGCATGACGCCCTTGCGCTCGATGACTTTGGACTTTTGACTCGACGGACTGTCCTGGCGCACTGCAACTACCTTTCCACGGAGGACATGCAACTGGTAAAGGCGCGCGGGGCAGCTGTGGGCCATTGCCCGCTGTCTAACTTCTACTTTTCTGGTGCGGTCTTCCCGTTGAAAAAGGCTTTGGACATGGGTGTGCATGTGGGCATGGGCACGGACATCTCTGGAGGTCCGAGCGCCTCGCTGTTTGACGCGTGCCGCTACGCACTCGCGGCGGGCCGCGCGCTGGAGAGCGGCACCGATCCGTGTCTGAGTGCTACAGAGCGCAGCCAGCACAGCGGCGCCCGCGTGAGCAGTGTGGAAGCGTTCTTCGTGGCTACTGCGAATGGTGGCATCTCCCTCGACCTCAAGGTCGGTCGCATCGCTCCCGGCTATATGTTCGACGTATTGGTGATCGACACCACGCTTCCGAACAGCAGCCTGATGATCTTCGAGGGCATCGACACCCTGGAGGACGTCTTCCAGAAGATCGTCTACAACGCGGCGCCGCACAACATTCTGCGAACATACGTGAATGGACGTCTGGTCTCGCAGCACTAAAGTAGATGCGGGTAACATCAAACGGCGTGACTCACCGCTACAGGCAATGCGCGTTGCGCTGGAGGAAACCGTTACAACGAGTAAACCGATCAAAAAAAAAGGCGAGATGGGGTCCCGCGGGACCGATAGGCTACCTATTCGCACCGTCTTTTTGCGAAAATAGACCAGCGCTGTCTCGCATTCTGGTAGTGGGCGGAAATGAAAGGGTGGAGAGAAGCAAAGCGGCAATACGTGGCCCAATTCAACTCCGTACCTGTTCTGACCCCCTCTCCTCATTATCTTTCCTTCTGGTTCTTATCCAAACCTCCTTTTTTTCTTTGAGCTGCATATTGAGCATGCCGATTAGTGCGGTTAGACGGAGCGGGAAACAGGGTATGGCTGGAGGGAAAGGTCCGACTTCCTCTTCCTCGTGGAGATGTGCGTATCTGACGGCCCACTCTCGGAGTACCTTTCATCCGCACCCCACAGCTGGTGACTAGTTGAAGTAGCCAGGCTGGCAATCAGGCTGTTTCTTTTCCCCATCTCTTACTTTGCTTGGGGTTCAAGGAGTTGTAACGTATTGGGAGTGCGCATGAAGAAAGAAAACGGAAAGGAGAATGAACGCTATACCAACGCGCTGGGCTAGGAGTACCAAGATGCGTTTGTGCAGAGGGGCAAAAGGTACTTTGATGTATCCCTCGTATCGTGCTCCATTTGTGTATGTGTATGCTGTGGCTGAACCTTGCAGCCGCGCCGCTGTTCGGTGCGTTCAACTCGCCGTTCACGCGGCAGCTTCGGTGACTGCGCCTGAAGCAGAGTTTTTTTTTCGAATGTTTCTGAAAGCAGAATCATTACCGCCTCTTGCACCTCACTCAGCGATATTTGTATTGCTCCCACCTCTCTCGTCCTTCATACGCCCTGTGCTTCATCGCTCACTTGAGGCACACGTACACGCAAACACAGGTCATAAAGAGTCCACTAGCGCCCCTCACTCATACGTAGTGATGGACGATCCAAAGCAAACGCTCTACATCAGAGGACTACCGGACAAGTCGTCCGCCAACGAAGTCCGACGTGCCCTTTATCTGTACTGCACCCAGTTTGGCCCAGTGAAGGCGGTTCTGTACAGCAAGTCGAAAGAGTTCTACGGCCAGGCATTTGTAGTGTTTACGGACGTTGGCACGGCCACAACAGCTCGCCGCTCGCTGCACGATCGCATGTTCTACGGCCGCCGAATCCAGGCCTTTTACGCGCACAAGCAAGCATTTTGCGTCGCACCCGGTGAGCGTCGCCGCCGCGATCTGGCACGCGAGAAGAAGCGTTTGCGTACGTTGCAGAAGAAAGAGTAATGTGGCACCTTGGAGAGCGCATGCATTTCCTTGAGGGAAAGGGGAACGGTGCCACGCTGCGCGGCCACACAAAGCCTCTGCACCATTGTTCGTGTTCGATTGGCGGGGCAGACACTGCTCGAGCTGATGGTGTGACTCTCATGCGCTGGCGTGGCGATAATGGCGCAGAATGTGGCCCGCTGCCACTGCTGAATTGTCAACCTCTGTCGTTGCCGTTGGGGCGATGAAAAAGCGTAATCTGGCCAGCGGCTGAGGGCGCGTCTGTGAATCGACAGCTCTGGCAATCATGCCACTTCCACGGGCAGCACTGCCAACAAAGTACGTTACCCGGTGCGCACAAGTTTGCGTTCCCGCCTTTCGAGTTGCAGCGCGGTCCACTTGACCAGCAGACTCTCCTCCTTTCATGCCTCCCTCTCTCTCACTCCCTGCAGATATGAGCGTACCTGCACACCCTTTCCTTTCTCATCTTTACCTCGACTGGTTCACGTGTAACGCCTTCTCTATTGTCTTCGACTCGTGCTTTTTTGGAAAGGCCGTTCTGCACTAGTTGCGCGCATCTGTCAGGGTTCTCTCCACCTTTTTTTTTGATGGGGAGTGCGGCGCGTTTGTTGTGGTTTGTTTTGCACCTCGCGGAATGGGCTCTCTCGACTCAACTTCGCATCTGCAGCATGGCCGAGACCATGGCCTCTCTGTAGCAGATCCAGTGGAGCGCTTTGCGCAAGCACTCGAACAGTTTGTGTGGCAGGCAGCCACGTCTTCACTCCATAACAATCAAGCAATGAATGCGCATCTCAGTAACCGTCTGCCTTGCAGCATACCGTCTTGCCGCTGCAGCAGAACGTCCGTGAGCTGCATGCAAATAGCGCACTCACTGCAGAGTGCTTTGAGAGCGGTAGCACCGTGCACTTGCGGCCCGCGTGGTGACAGCGTGACAGAAGCCGGGCTGTATCTTCTCCGTCTCACTTGTGTGTTAGAGCAGCGAGTTTTGGAAGCCATGCAGCACGACATGGAGAACTCCATGGAAAACGAAGCAACGCTGCCATTACGTGAGGTCCAAGCAGCGGTGGCGAGTAGCAGCCCAGGGGTGGGAAAGCAGTACTCTGACACAAGCACCATCCGCTGCCGAGGACGGTGTTACACAGTTCCGGAGACGTCCCTCTCTATGCCGTCCTCCACGCAGTCCGTCGACGCTCTGCAGACAAAGCCAACGACAAGCCCCTCGCCTACGGAAGGGGAGACCGTGTGCGATCTTGTGCGCTACCACGCTGAGCTGACGCTGGGGCTGCAGCAGAGCATGCTTTGGTTTATATCTCAACTCGACTCCAGCCTTCTGACCTCTTCCCAGGAGGATGGCGGGGTCTGCGGTGTTTTGACTCATCCACGCGCTGCGCAGCTACAATGGATGTTTCTCGACGCCGTCGTGCAATTCGTCACGCACCTCCAACAGCGGTGGAGCGAGGGTACAGCCTCTACCGGATCTGTTGAGGCGGTTGGCGAGGCGTCTGTGGTGCTGAATCGGCTTGCGCAGGCTGCACAGGAGCTCCGGCACCCCTCACACTCCCGACAGCTGCAGGTGTTTGAGCTTTCTGAAAGGGGGATAGCACGCCGGAGTCCGCCACCGTTCGCCTCGTGGCGGTCTGACTCATCTGCGATGCGTGCTTTTGGAGGCACAAGCCCACTACTGTGCAACACCTCTCCTCGAGCGGCGACAAGCGCGCCAAATGCAATCAACGAGTGCCTGGGTGTTGCCGGCGCCGACTACTCTGCAAAGCTCATCGCTCAGCAGCTTTGGTGTGCCCAGCAGCTGCTGTCTCAGCGTTTTCCAGGGTACGCTGCCACGTGGGAGGTTCTCGAGGGGGCTCGTTTTTTTGTAGAGTCGGCCCGCAGCCCCACGCCAACGGTGCCCCGCAGCGACAGTTCCCAGCAGGTCGCTACACAGGTAGCGGCGCCATCGCCGGTAACTGTCGTCGATCTCAACTGCACGCAGTCCAGTTCGCATGGCGGGTGCACACCACCACCGTGCGTTGTTGAAACGCAGCGAAAGTGTGAGCGACCACACGACCTACAGCGAGAGCTGAGACTCCCTTCCAGAGGTCTGACGTTCATTGAGGAACAGGCAGCGGACGTGACCGATGATGCTTCCACTGCAATGAAAGGCGCCACAGCTTCCAGGAATGGCTTCCTCACTGAATCGCCTGGTGCCCCGCCGACACCTCCGGCGCCACCTTTATTACTACCAGTCGCCCGGTGCGCTCTGTGGGACAACTTCTTAGCATCGAAAAGCTTCCCACCATCCGCGCTGCTGCTTGCGATCCGGAATCTGGCAGCCGGCACAATCTCATTGCAGCCAGAAGACATTGTTCAGCATGCATAGTCGGGGCATTCCTCTGTGAGGTTTCAGCGAGCAGGCCAGCAGTAAAGCCATCAAAGAAGGATCTTCTTCGTGATTAACGCAGTGAGTCGGAGCCGTGCCGTAAGATGGTCGGTGCGCTTGGCTCCGCATTTGTCCACGGCGACGCTCACAGCAGCCGACACTGAAGAGCGCGACTGTTGATACTTTTAGTGTTCAATCACGAAGGGAGCATAGCCCAAAGCACGCCGCCTTGCACCAGTGGCGGCTTCTAAAGGTAATGTTGAAACGTTTTGTGTTGGTCCTGCCAGGCAGTGCAGACATTGTTGACTGACCACTGTCTGATAGATTGTCCTCATCCAATTCGTCTCCCTTACGCATAACCAGACACCTCTCGCTTCTCTTCCCGTCCTTTATTATTATTTGTTTTTCCTCTTGCTCCACCCACCATGTCTTGCGCATACTCACCCCTCCCCTTATCCACGTACGAGTGCTCTGTGCACCGTGTGTGTGAGATAACAGGAACTGAGCTGAACAGCAAGTAAGGATGACGGGCTCAGAAGGGAAAGGGAGCATTGGCTTTGGTTGATAGTTTCTCCCGTTTTGCGTTTTGTTTCATTAGATGCTGCTCCTGTTTTCTCCGCTTCACCTTCCACGCTCTCCGCTCTTGCTTCGGCTACAGTATAGACCGATCAACATTCTTGCGTGAGAGTGCAAGAGGGAGGGGGGGGCTAATGCACCGGATCTCTCATCGTCACAACATCACCTCTTTCTATTCCTCTCGCATGGGTGTGCATTTCTTCTTTTGCTTCACTTTGTGCTCCCAACTCACTGATGATGCCAGCAACCTTAGTGCGTGGCATCCAGAGTCCAGTACCCAATCTATGGGGCGGACTCGCGGTGCCGGCCTACACGTCTGGGTCGGCACTGTGCCGCGGAGACTTATAGCCATGATCAAGTTTGTACGGGCTCAACGTGAGTCGTGCCGACGTTTGAACAACAATACTCATCCCTCTGTTTCTTTGTTTTTTCTGCCGTTTTTGCTGTGTTGCCTCGATGTTGAGCGTGATCCTGGACCTAGCCTGCACTGCACGCAGTGGGGTTGCAGTGTGCTGAACGACGCCAGACGGCGTTGACCGGCCCGGCTCCTTTATGAATCCTCGATGCCAGGCTGAATTTCGCAAGAGACGCAGTCCACCACCACAGGCCGGTAGGGGATTCGCTCTCCCCGGTTTTTGGCATTTCGGTGTAGCGAGAGGAAAGAAGCTTGGCTGTCGCGTTTCCGTGCTCGTACACTAGAACATGCGCGCAGGTGTGGGCCCTCCCCCTGTTCCCAAGGATGAAGTTGAAGCAGAGGTGCACTGGCTTTGCTGAGGTGACCCTGCTAACCGCATAAACCCTCACGTACGGCGATACACCTAAACGTGACCTCGTCGCACGGGAAGTTCTCTCGATGAGGTGCCAGGTGACGTCGCTCGCAGTCTTCACGCTGTCGCAGTGGAGGCCAGCTCGCGCCGCCCGATACGGGATACGAAACGATGACCCGACCGGGCCCGGGCCACTCCTGCACGATTGTCTCAATGACAAATGCTTGGCGTGCGCGGGCGGTAACGACACCTCGGCATCGCACACCGCAGATGGGGCCACGGGTACGCCACCCTGGCGCTCGACTGCCTCATTTGTAAATGGGATGCCGCCACGACAACGCGGTCCAGTTAGCTGCCCGACATGGGAGATATGGCCCGGCGCCGCCAGTGATGGCTAGCGCCGAATCGTACTCCTTCCAGGAAGCAAACTGGGAATTTTATTGCAACCCTATTGCGAAATCGATCCGCGAAGAGCGTGCGTGCCACAGCAGCACAGAAACGAAGACGCGCGAGCTTCAGAGCGCCGCGCTGGCCCCGACTGCCACGGCAGCCCGAAAGCGCACCAGGGAGCGGATGCGAATCGCCCATGCAATCACACACATCACAGATACACAGCACACACACACACACACACGTAGAACCGCAAAGTATCCCGCAAGGATAGCGCCGAATTCGCGACTACTGCCAACAACAATCAGGAAGGTGATCCCTTCTAGTGAAGCTGTTCAACGGCGGCTTTAGACGCCATAGCTGACGCGATTGAAGGCAGCTCTTGGGAAAGCACCTGCGCGTCGCTCGAGTACCGCCCTCCCTCGGACATGCTCATCAAAAAGCCGGCCCTGAAGATGGACGCAGTCCTGCAACCCCCTCACCCCCAGCGATCCTTGATTATGGGCGCGCATCCATGGCCCCCGCGCACTACACACACCGGCGGTGAGAGAGGGCGTCCGCCATGTGAGCGCGCAAGAGCAGACCAGCGTATTGCGTAAGGTGTGCCAGCAGAAGCCGAGCCGGAATCCGGAAGCCTCTTCCCGCGCCCCTGCTACGTGGAAAAAGGGGGGCGCCTTTCGCCCTTCCTGAAGTTTCCTACGCCCGATGGTGGACCCGCGCCCCGCCGTCCCGCGGCGCTGGCCAGCGATCTGCGCAAGCCGCCCGGAAGAATGGTCTCGCGACGACTGCGCGAGCATGTGTGGGACAGGCTCCGAGCACAGCCGTCTGGCCTCCGCCCTCGCGGCTCCACTTTGGACTCCCTAGATTCGCTCCCCCGCGGCGCGGCCTAGCGCCAGCCACACACCAAGGTGGGCACGGCGCTTGCGGACCACGCCCGCGCGTTCGGCCCGGCAGGTCAGGGCGTTGCCGTCACGGCCCTGGGGAAGTTCAATGTAGGCCCGCGTCTTCCCCGCTGGATCCTGAATTTCCCAGACGGTCGTCGTGCCTGCGCTCGCCTCCGCCAGAGGAAATCCGAGACGGCCAGGCTACCATGCGGGGCCCCAGGGGGACCAGCCCGAGGACCCCTTCATCACTGCCGTGGGCCCGCTGAGCCCGGAGCCCAGCAAGACACCCCGGCCTGCACCGCGCCTTCTTTTGCCGGTGACACCACACACCCCGCGCCCCCACCAGACAAGGGGGTCATGCGGGCCACGCCGCGGCCCGCCCTCTTGAAGGCGCGGCGCTGGACGCTGCAGCGCCCACGGTGCTGGGCGCGCCCTCCACCCTCAAAACGGGACGCGCACCCTTTGGCGCGCGACACCAACACCAGCCGCAACCCCCGCCGCACGCCCGCACTTACAAGGGGATCGGCGCCCCTGCCTTCTCGGCGTGGGCTTCCCGCCAACGCGCGGCGTTGGCCAACACGTTTCAGAAGCCGTCGAAGTAGCTACCGTTCGGCTTGCGAAGCTCGAGGCGGTGTGCTCGCACGAATGGCGCCCGTCAAGGGGTCTTCACCGTTCTTTGTGCATGGTGCGGGTGGACCAAAAGCTGCTCTACGGCGCCGCCGTGCGGCGAGGGGGCGCCGGAAAAGGCGGCATGACCCTCCTTTGCCCTCGCGCCAAAGCGGCCGCACCCGCCCTCACCCCCGCACACTGACGCGAGCGGGCTACCCTGCGCACTTGGCGCGGGAGGTGTACACACCGGGCCGCGGCGTTGCCACAGGGGTTCGGCAGCCCTCGTGCGGGCATGCAGGCGCCAGCCCTTTTGGAGCTTCGCACGCACACGGCATCTTTCGTCGGCAGCGGTCGTGCTGAGCGGGCTGCCCCCGTCGGGCGTCTGAGGCTGGTACCCTGTGCCCCTTTCAGGGCGACAAGCCGTGACCTTTTCGCGCTCAGGCAGATGCTTGCCCGCGGCCTCCCCCTCAGCACACCCACGCCTGGGAAAGGCGGGCGGATGTAGGGGAGGGGACAAAAGGCCCCTGCCGCTGCAGACGCATAGCGGCGTCCCGGCTGTTGCGGCGCGTGCGGGCAGGCCATCCACACACGCCCCCACCCCCGGCGATATCGACGGAAATGGAAGATGATGGGGACCATCCCCCGACAACGACGTCGCCCGGAAACATGCCCTGAAGCGCCGAGATGCGGGCGCTGCCGTGCGCGGCTGGCGTGGTGCATCGCACCAAAACAAAGCGCGCGGGCGTGAGAAGCGCACGGCGGACGGACGGAAAAGGCGCGAGCGTCTTTGCGCCAGTCAACCTCAAAGTGCGTGCGTGCGAGGCGTGCGGCGCCCTCTGCGTCCGGCCGGGTGGGCCGATGTGGCGCAGACGCCGGAAGCATGACGAGGACACCCCGGGCCGCACCGTCGGGTGCCCCGGCCTCAAGTGCGGGGGGTCCCCGCGCCATGTTGTGGGATGCCGCGGCTTGGGGCGGCTCGGGGGGGGTGCTGTGGGCGGGCTCCCTCCCCGCGCATGCCGGCCACATGCGCCTTGGCCACCCCTCGCCGACCGCCCGGCGGACGCGATTGCTTTCGTTCTCGAGCAGAACCCTGAATGCGACCCGCTGGGATCAGAGCATGCGGCGGCGCCAGGTTCGTGCGGCGCCAATCGCGCAGCGCGTGTCCCGGCAAGGGGCGGGGCAGGACAGGAAAGGCCGGGTGGACGCATGACCCGCACAGAGGGGCAGACGGCGTGTCCTAGGCGACAAGGCTTTAGCCGCGGCAAAAGAGAGGCAGACGAGCCGTGGTTGTGCATGCGTATGCAGGTTGTCTGAGGCGGGGTCCCGAATAGGCGTGCGGAAAAAAGGTGTGCTCTCTCAATGCCCGCATGAGTTGTTTTTTCTTTGTATTTAGTGGCTGCTGTTGTTTTCCTCCTCTTTCTTGTCGAAAGCAACTCCCTGTGTCCGAGTTGCGAGAAAGTAGAATAAGATGTTCGCTATCACGGTGCGCCTGCGGCTGCTCTCGTCCTCCCTGCGCCCTTTCTATTACCTTGCTGCGGCGTTGTGCAGCGTAAGAGCGACTTGTCAGTGACTTTTTCGCCGTCTTGGTGTCTGCCAGTCACTGATGCATGCTTTTGCCTGCCTTTGCTGGCTTCCTCTCTGTTTCTCATACTCGCGCCACACACCTTCCACTGTTCTCTTCGCCGTCGCCACTTCGCGTCATTCGGCCCGATGCCGTGTTGCTGGTTGCACCTATCAACACGCACGCGTGCACACGCCAAAACACAATTATAAGCGCACTCATTCGTCTCCTCCCTCCTTTTCCCCGACACACACATACACACACACACACACGAAATAGTACCCACCATTGACACCACCGCAGCCGAAAGGGGAGAAACCACAGTTTTCTGTGTTCCACACCTTTACCTCTCGTGACAGTCTCGTGTACAATTTTTCGACGCTGCTTCTGTTCTTGTGTTTTCCTAACGTTTTTTTTTTGGGCGTTTAGAGTCGTTTTACGCACACACGCACATCCGCACAGGAACACGAGAGAACAACTGTTGTTCGCGTTCTTCGCCTCTCGACTGGGCTGAGCGACTCCGTCTCACTCTCCCCCGTTTTCTCCACCAAAAAAACTGTGCTAAGCATTGCCTGAAGGCAAGATGTCCGCCTTGCCCAACGGTTCCATTCCAGCCGACTTAGAGAAGTCGATGCTGGAGATCATGCACGATGTCGGTCTCAGTACGCTGAGCAAGAATACTCTGCGCCGGCGTCTGGAGGCCAAGTACAAGATGGACTTTACGCCTCTCACTGCGGAGGTGGACCGGTTAGTGGGCAAGCTGATGACCACCCCTGAGATTCAGCGGGAGCTGGCCAAGATTCAGAAGGAGAAGGAGGACGTCAGCGCCCGCCGCTTGAAGCGTGAGCGCAGCCCCAGCAGCACCAAGAAATCTAAGAAAGACAAGGAAAGTGCGCGCGGGAAGAAGGAGAAAAAACCGGACGACTACCCGAAAGGTGCCCTCTCTCCGTACATTATCTTCGTGAACGAGAATCGCGAGAAGCTAAAGGCGAAGCACCCTGATATGAAGAACACCGATCTCCTTTCAGAGATGGGCAACTTGTGGAAAAAAGCTTCCGAGGAGGAGAAGAGCCGCTATCAGAAGCTCGCAGATGAGGACAAGCTGCGTTACGATCGCGAGATGGCGGCTTACATCGCTCGCGGCGGCGCTGTCTTCAAGCGCGGCGGCAAGAAGGCAAAAAGGGAGAAAAAGGAGAAGGACCCTCAAGCACCGAAGCGTGCTCTGACCGCGTACTTCTTCTTTGCCAGCGACTACCGCGCCAAGCACGCCAACATCCCCGCGAAGCAGCAGATGAGCGAGGCCGGCGCAGCGTGGGGCAAGATGTCTGCAGAGGAGAAGAAGCCGTACGAGGAGCTGGCTGCCAAAGACAAGAAACGTTACGAGGCGGAATGCTCAGGTCGCGGCTCAAAGCCGTCTCAGCCGAAGGCTGCCGACTCTGCGTCGTCGTCTTCGGCAGACTCGAGCAGCAGCGACTCGGATGAGAGCGACTAGACGGGCATGGTGCACAACAGCGGGGATGCCGATCACCGCATCTCTCCTCCTTCCTTCCTCCAAGCTTCTCCGCGGCTTTTCATTTTTGTCTACAGTAGCCCCCAAGTGGGGCAGCCTTTCTTTCAGACATTATTGCAGATGCTAACACCAACCCATAGACAGCACATCCCGAGTGAGGTGGTGGTGTGAGGGATTACGTGGTTGAGAGGTACAGAGAGAACGTGGTAAGTAGGTGCGCAGTAAAGTAACCGGAGCGTCCCTCTTTTTGATTGTGATGCGGCTCTACGTGCACCCAGCCACACACGCACCCCCTCTGCGTTGTGTTGAGGTTCAACCGCGTTCTCCTTTTTCTTCGGTGTGAAGGAAAATGTGCGATGGGGAGCGTGAGCGCTGCGGCGCGGTGACCCCGGAGTGGAGCTGTCGTAGCACCGAACTCGCCCATCTCCGACCCACGCTTTTGCCGTCTGTCTGTTTTCTTCGCCGTGTGCCGTCGAGCACCACGCAGTCCACTCTATAAACGTGTCTTTTTTTTTTGTATGCTCTTGGTGTTCGCTAGAATGCAGACGCGCCCCGTCAGCCACGGCATAGACTCCTCTCCCTACTCGCTCACCTTTCGAGAGTGCCTTGTTGTTTCTCTACCTCTTCCTTCACTTCTCTACCATTCCTCCCCTCTCCGCCGTGGTGGTGTTTGCCTGTACAGACACCTGTGACTCAAGCTGCACGGTGACAGAAGGCTCGACCTCAAAGCAGACGGCATAGATGAAATTGGCCGTCTCGAGGCTTCCTCGCCCCATTTTTTCTTTGTCTTTTCGTCTCGCGATGGACTTGGGCAAAGAGGGTGGTTGCTTGGTCATCCCTCTCGCACCGGTCGTGCCCAGGCGTGCTCGTTTCTCTTACTTCTTTACCGTTACAACGGCGCTTGGTGTGCTGCGGCGTGCGCAGCCAGGGCTAGCGATGGCGGCGTGGAGGGCAGACCCCCCTCCAAAAAAAAAAGAAAATAATAGAAGCGAAGAGTCACGGGTATCGTGAAGGCTATATTTAGCTCAGAAACGATTGCGTAACTTCTTCGCACTCGTCAGGTGGAGATACGGCAGGGCGACTCTAGCAAGGGCAGCGAGAGGGACATCGTTTTAATTTCGTTCTTTGTGTTCCTGTTCTCTTTACTTGCGTTAGCGAGGGGGGGGGGCGGGGCTCCGCGGTCGACACGAGAAGCAGCACGCCTGTGCGACGAAGAGAACAGAAGGGTGGGGGCGGGCGAACGAAAAAAGGACAGGGAGGACGCCGATAGGGAAAGAAAAACTTTTAACACAGTATAGGGCACGACTCTCGACGCGCCGCACTTCCTCGGCTACAATAATAAAAAAGAAAAGCGATGGCAGTAGGTGAGGTGTTGGCAGGTGGGACTTTCCACACGTCACAAGTCAAATTGGTGAAGGTGGGAAGGTAACACGGCTCACCGTGGTCGCCTTCAGAAACGAAATGGTATCGCCACACGAAAAGGCCAAAAGACACTGCTGTGGGGAACGGGACTGGGGCTGTGCGCACTGCAGGTGGGGGCAGCCTCTTCTCCCTTTTCTGCGCCTCGCATGACGTCTCGGCTTGCCTCTGCGCACCTGTGCTCGCCAACGAGGCGCGAACAGGGAAGACGGGGATGGCGAGCGCTCCGCCTCTTTACGCTTACACGGGGAAGCGAAGAAAGCGGGGGTTTGCCACCACTGTCTATGTGCTCTCTCGTACTCCACCGCTCCTGTGCTGTGCTCTTTTCCCCTATTCTCTATTCCACAAGAGGGCTGCTGCGTCGACGTCGCGCGCGCGCACACATACCCACTTTTGTAGGCCCTTCACTGTAAAGCATAGAACACGCTCTGCAAGGGGTAGTTCCAGCAAGTGTCATCGAGAGCGAGGCAGCCGACTCCGTCGTCTTTGCCTCACTAACTTTCATTGCTAGACAAGGACGCGGGCTGAGGCGGCATCTTTGCCTGCAGAGAGGAGCGAGCGGGTGCCTGTGAGATTGAGCGATTCACTGAGGCAATACTACTCTGTGCCCACGAACAGCGCGCCCGTTTTAGACGAACTTAGCGCCCCGCCTGTGCATCGCGCATTGCCGCGGTCTTCCAGCGCACGTGTGCGTGTGTGCGTGCCCGTCACCGACAAGTTAGTCCTGCACAGGAATCCATATACTTTGCCTTTGCTATTTAGAGTGCTTCTTCATCGCGGACCATGTCGTGTGAGCGCATCGACCCAAAGGACTTCCACAGTCCTGCCGCAAACCAGTACACGCTGAACTGCCTGGACGAGTTGGCACGCAGCCCAAAGTTCAAATCCTATGTGCGCCACGTAGAATACAAGGAGCGGTTTTACCTCACATGGTTCCTCGCCCCCTTCACCCTATTCGGCATTCTCTACTATCACCTCAAGATGTTCGGCGAAGAGGGCGTTTCCCTCTTCATGGGCTCGCCGACGAGTTCATTTGCCTCGCTTCCGGCACCGCCTGCAGGAATGGTGTGTGCTACGGTGATCTTACTGCTGTTCGCCGTTCCGTGTATCGTGATCGCGCCTTTTGCGGGCTTCTTTGAGGAGCCACGCCGTTGGCAGTCCCTCATCACACTCGCCTTTCTCACGCTCGTGAACATCGCCGTCGTCTCCTTTGGTGGCAGCCCCTTGCATTATCCGCCGTTTGTGACGACAATGCCTCCTGTGACGGAGCTGATTGTCTCATGGAACCCCGTAGATGTCGCTGCTATCCTTGTCCGTGACATCTTTGTCCGCCGCGCCTTGTGCTTGCAGGGCTTTCTTCTGGCCGGCTACACCGTTGCTTTTTGGCGGAGCCGCTTCTGGGATCGGGTCTGGCATCCTCCGCTGCCATTGGTGACCGTTCCGATCGCCGTCGGTCTTTCAGGGATTGGGTGGTGGGTGGTAGTGCAGAAGGGTGTGCCGTTGTTTTTCACAGCGGATGGCTGCCCCACTCTTGTGGCGGAGGCGCTGTATTGGTCTGCCGTGAAGTCCGATCCTGCCGGCGCCGCAAGCTTGTGCTTTACAGTGGGCAAGGAAATCTACCGGCAAGTCGTAAGGGACGCGGCCTCTCTGTGGCAGCAGCGCCAACTCCCCATGGTGTTGCAGAACCCTTCTGCGTGCATGTCACTCTATCTTGCCACGGCGTCGATGGCGCTCGTCCACGTCTTCGTTCTCCTCGTAAAGCCTGTGGCGGACTTTGTGTTCGGGGTTTTCTTCTTTGTCCTTCCGACGGACCCGACATTGTGGGGCCTCACGCTGATCGGAACAATCGGTGGTGCCGTCACCTTGTGGCGCATGAATGATGGGTTGGTATACACCCCTCACATCGCCGGTCTTTGCGCAGTCGCCTTTTCGCTTTTGCTGAACGGCTTTTTTGCCTAAAGCCGGGTGGGGGGTGCGCGAGAGCCGCTCCTGCTGCTACGCATGAAGTGAGAGAGACAGGCAGAATATGAAGGAACCCGGGGTGGTGGCGGCCACAGGAAGAGGGAGAGGGAGGGGCCAACAGGACTGTTTGCTTTGCGTTTGTGCATGGTTGTCTGACGCGCTACAGTGCGCGTGCGGCCACTCCGTCGTCCCCGCCTTTCCGCTCTCGTGACCGCTCCTCCTTCCATAGCACATGCCCTCCACTCGCCTCCTCCCTCTTTTCCTCCTGTGCCATGTGCAACAAGAGGATCTGGAGAGAGGCGGCAGACCAGATGAAGGCAGACATCAAATACGTGTCCATGCATATGTGCGTGCTGGCGTACGCATACGTCTCCACGCTTCACATTGAGAGACACTCCACGGCAGTAACAACATCAAGGTGAGACGATTGACAAGGAGCAAGTGAATCGGGTCTTTCTTTCTCCAGACTCCGGCCTGTCAGTCACTAACGCAAACTGAAGAGGAGAAAGAGACAACCAACGAATACAGAACATGCGCGGACGTGTGTGTGTGGGGGGGGGGCGTTGCATGCAAATGGGCGGCAGCGGGTAGAAGAATGGAGTAGGAGAGGGGGTGAGGGACACCGTCATCTCAGTGGCCGGCAAATCGCGCTCCACCTTTTCTTTCCCACGGTCTCGGTGTGTGTGTGTGTGTGCGTGCTTGTATGTGTGAGCGTCACCGTACGGCATCATCATTGCATACACCATTGTCTAAGATCACTTGCTGCGTACTGAACTGAGCGAGTGTCACGCCGATTCCGCATCTTCCCGGGCTTCCACGTATTACACCCTCGGCAATTTTCCGTATATATATATATATTAGAGGCACACGTGCTTCTTCAACGCACATGAATCGGCTCTCTTCCTTGCTTTGTCTTTTGCTACCATTCTCTTCTCTCCGTGCGGCTTCCGACGGCGCAGCGGCGATGGACATCCACCCACCCACACCAACTCGCGCGCACTTTTTAGCCACGTAGGCTCACGCTTACAAGCAGAAATCTTTCTCTGGAAGTCAGCGAGGAAGCGGCAACGCTAAATAGGAGAGGCAAAAGTCGTCACAACTTCGACCACGGAGGGCCTAGGAGCGAAGGGAAGCCTTCCGCTAGCACAAAAGCTTGCAGGCAGTCAGGCAGGCAATTGTGCGCGTTCTCACTACCCCCTCCTTCGTTCGGCCTCCACCTTCTTGGCGAATTCGTAAAACTCCACCTTTCATCCACCATCGTGCTCAATGGACAGATTCGGTGCAGGCGCCGCCCTCGTGAGTGTCGGCAGTTCCACCGGTGCCACGTGCCCGGCTGAGGCAAAGTCTCTGAAAGCTGCAGCTGATGGTGACACCACTGGTAGCTCACCCGACTCACGGCCGGCAGCTGGGGAACCGCACCCGGGCGGAGAAGACGAAGCAAGCCTTGCCGACACCTGCGGCTCTGTGGGCAAGGAGGCGGACGACAACGCGGTGACGGGCGACAACGGGGGCGATACCGAGGCTGATGCCGCCGGGGCAGAGGAAGAGGAACTGTCCCCGGAAGAGGACGGGGGACAAGGCGACGAGGACGCCGAGGACGTGGTGGAAGACGTGGGGTATGCGGAGGAAGAGCACGCGGACGAGGAAGAGTACGAGTATGAGCCTGAGGACGCCGTCGCGGACCCGTCTGCCACCGCCTCCTCCTCATCCAAGCCCCTCATGATCACCATAGGCACTCGGCAGTACAAGACCTCTGCTTTTGTGAAGAATCGGGGCCTTTCTTACGTGCCGGGAAAGCTCAAGTCCAACCCGAAGGCCACCTTTCAGCCCTGCACCACCAACGCTCCACACAGCATCCTCGACTGCCAGAAGCTCCACCTTAGCAACCGTGGCGTCCTCGTACGCGATCGGTTCATTCGACTAAACATGCTTGTCGACAACCCTGGCAAACAGGCACTCCTGCGCCACCCGGGGAGGTCGCTGAAAATGCGCATCTGCCGCCGCGATGTGGAGCCGCAGAAGGGCGAGACCCACAACCCAGCTACCTGCTCCGACCTGCATCTTCTGCCCGACATTGTGTTTGTCGGCATTCCCGGACTGAGGACGGCCTACTTCGAGGCTGAGCTGCGCCATAACCTTGCCTTCGGAAAGCTGAAGGAGGAGGCGTGGGAGACGCAGTGCGGGACGTGGTGCCGTGGAACGCGTTCGCACGTGGTCACTACGTGCCGGTTCCTGCACTACAACCGAGGCGACAACTACACCGAGAAGCCGATTCCGCCACACCGGCCGTTGGCTGCCATTCCCGATCTCACGCCGAGCCGCCCTGCACAGGCGACGGACTCGAACAAACGCGCTCGCGGCCGTGGACGCGGCGACCGTGGTGGCCGGGGCCGCGAAAACTGCCGTGGTCGCGGACGTGGTAGTCGTGGGGCGGCAGCGATTCCGCTTCCAGCAGCCTTCGAGCGCGGTTACGTGGCCCCATCTCAGGATAGCGCCCCACAAGCGAGCTCGATCACAACCAGGGCGAGTGGCGCTGAAAATCACGTGAAGTCTCCCCACGATGCGTTAGCTGAGGCAGACTGGATGACCGACAACGGGGACGAGGGCAGCCCGATCGACTACCGGATGCTCAGCGTGCTGCTCGTGCTGCTAGGGGTTTTTGTTTTCTTACTCTCCGTGGCGCTGCACCGGAAGAGTAATCCCGCATCGACAGCACCGTGATACATGAATGATTTTGTGGGATTGTCCAGCGTCTTCCTAAGGTGCGCGTGGGTGCACGTGCTTGTGCGTGTGAGAGCGTGTGTGGTGTGCAGCTGATGGCACACATCTGGACGTTTAAGATTCTTTTTGTGTGTCTAATCGTAATGTTCAAGGGAGATTTGATGCTAGCGCAGGTGCCACGGTGCTTGTGTGCGCTGACATGTGAACACGCACGCTCGCGCCCTCGTGCGCGCACAGGCGGTTCGGTACTTCTGTTCTCGTGTTTCCGCGTAAGTTCAGGACTTTGCTGGCTGCACGTTCTTCTTTCTCTGCGCGGTGCGAAGCGCGCCCTGCTGCTGACGAGGGGCGTTGCGGTGCGACGCAGAGTGCAGAATCGTTTGGCTTCTTGGCGACCTTGATTGTCTTTCTGCTGTCTGCGTGCCTGTCCGCGTAGGCGATCCCTCTTGAAGCGCTTAAGTGCAAGTAGGAGAGGAGGAGGAGCGTTGCTTGCAGCGTGGCTGCCAAGGACATTGTTGCTCATAGCGCGGACAACTGCAGTGCTCGCGTGCGTGAGAAAAGAAAAAAACAGTGCCCACATCGCTGCACGCCCACTCTCGCCCAACTACCCCTTCCAACAAGTGAAGCTTGCACAGCGAGTGGAAACCGCGACTCGCCAAGATCAAACATCCCTTGCAACGTGCCCGCCGACGTGTTCGCAGTCATTACTCCCTCCTGGGAAGTGTGCCTTGCAAATCGGACATAAAAGGACGGTAGAGAGGCGCAGACTCTGCAAATCCTCACCGTCGTGCTCGCCTCGGCTTCTCCTGTTATCCGGCTTTCCGAGCTGTGGGCGTCTCATGGGATGGCGGAGGTCAACAGATAGACCCGCCTGCCTCTT